>NC_045476.1:101956617-102091063 GCF_009650955.1 Corvus moneduloides | reverse complement strand
AGGAGGGAACTGGATGTAGTAACCAGTCCTTAAGTTGTGTCTCTTGTTTTGTTTCCTTGTTAGGTGTGACAAGAAGACACAGAGAATTGAAACAGTTTTTCAGTAAGGCTATGAAAACCCCTATCAGCCGCCTTAACAGAAGAAAAGAATAATGTTTCACTAGAAGCTAGTTGGAATGAAGCATCCTCAGTGGCAACTCTAACACATTTTGCCTGGTGAGGGTTTCAGCAGAAAAGGCAAGAGTAGATTTGTGCACAACCACAAATCTGTGCATGTGTAACACAGTTGATATTTCAGTGAGTAGCACAGCACAAAGCAAAAACAGCGTGTGCTATTCCTGACAGTAATACAATAATACTGAAAAGACCAGACAACTTCGATGTTACACTTTTCAGTTTTGGAAACCAGAGAAAAGAGCCATTACCTTGTAAAAGGCCTTGTATTTTTCTTCTGCAACATTTTTGTGCTGATTGAATTGCCACAGGCTCATCTCTGAAAGCTTGAGGACTGCCAAAAAATTTCTTGATTAGAGATATTGTGCATGTGGATAAATGCATGAACACTTTATGATGCATTAAAGCACCAGTAAAAAAATACATACATATGTAGAAAGTGCATGTTGGTACATGCTGTAGCCCCTGGCATCTTGCCTTTACTGTGGCATGTTGCCTCCTGCTTACAACTTGTATTGTGCTATTCATGTTACCATTAAGATAGAATGACAAAAAAGGGTTTCAGTAAGATGTTGGGAGGTTTTGATGGGACCCCACTATTCCCAAGGCAAGAGCCACTCCTGTTCTTTGACTCAGCACCATTCTCTTTCTCTATATCACTTCCTTTTAACAGTAAGAGCCCATCTGGGCATATTAGCAAAACAAAATTCTGGGTCTGCACTGAGACTGATCAATGATTCATGAACATGCTCTAGTTCCTTCCTGGCCTGAGCATGCCTTTATGATTGCCATAAAGCAAAACCCACCAAAATTTAGAGCTAGTGTATGTTTATGCATATCCACACATAAATGCTCATGATGATTTTGCTCAGGGTTAGCATATGAATCAAAAATATTTGTGAATCCATCAGTTTAGAAATAGAATTCACACTTTGATGCATGTTCTTTTTAACTATGTAACACTCCTGTAAAATATTACCTTTAAAGAACAGAAGGGGGAAGGGATTTTTGCTTAGAAAACCCTAGAATATTAGAAACTTTTCTACTGATTGATAACAATGTCATCCTTCACATATTAATGGCATATTGAGTTTCTCAGGCAGAAGAATTAATGCAGTTGTACTGCACATGGGCTTCATTTGAGAAGCAGTGCAGGGACTGTGGCAGCAGTAGGAGCAAAAATGGGAAGTTCATGTTGTACCAATCCTTTTATTCTCAGTTATTGAAGGAGACATACCGAGAGACACTGTTTATATCACCCTGTGAATGAGGATAATTTTGCAGCTGGCAGGAAGAAATTGCCCTTTTATTAAGAGCAGGCCAAGAATTCCCTGACAAAAGACTTCTGCATAAGAAACACCTGTATGTGGGTCATTTCAGGGTTGTCAGCTATGGCTGTGGAGTACCCAGGAATACTCAGTGGATGAACCTTCAACACAGCCAGGGGAGATTTGATTTCATTAGATAAAGTCCTGTATGGGAACAAAATAGATCTATGAAGCAGGTGCCACAAATGGACTGTCTTGTGAACATTCTAGGAGAAATTATTTTCTATTGGAAGAAAAATTAATCACCACCATTTGTCTTTTATCTCTGGTACATCCTCGTGACTACTTTGCAAAATAAACCTGCATGCATTTGTCATGTCAGATGCTGAGAAGTTCTCCCACCTCCTTGATGTTTTCCCTCTCATGTGATACAGGGCTCGATCCACCTTCTGTGACAACCATGGAGCTTGGTAAGACTCATTTGCAACTGGTATAGGCTATTTTAAACAAAGTAAGAACAGTCTTCATCACAGCATAGCTTAAATGATTTTTGTTAGGCATCAAGTACGTGAATAAAATCATGTGAGCTATCTTCAGGATACTTTTAAAAGAGCTTCCCCTCCAAAGAAATTCTTAGTGTTTTATGTTCTAGTACAAGCAGGAGAGTCACGTTAAACAGAGAACATGCTGTTCTCTGTGATGATGTACTCTGAAGATGGATGTTCTGCTTTGTGCTTAGAGAACGTGTGAGTTCACTTGACTTCTTTCAAACAAAGCTCAGTATGTGGAAAAAGCCTGGCACCTTTGCCTGGAAACAGGCTAAATTGCAGCAGCAACCTTTACTTGACACTGCACCATGGTGCCAACATGCTAAGCAAATAGAAATACAGTGTAGCAAAAGATGCATAAGAAAATAAACTAAAGAGTTTGAAATTATAAATGATAGGATTTGCTGTGTATTTGACAAACAGGAGGGGTAAAAACCCTGCTGTCAGCAGGCTTGCAGGGCCCTGCCATGCTCTGTACCTGCTGTGCTGCACCAGGCACTTCCCCTGTACCATAATATGGTATGAAATATTATGATAAAAGGAGTACATCTAAAGTGAAATGCTTCCTTCTTTAATTTTTTTTTTTATTAACTATTAGGTGAAAGTGTGTTATCCTTTCTGTGAGAAAGATGTTTTTAAAATTGGCTTTGCTTTCATTTATAAAGAAAAATTGACAGTGTGAAAAAAATTAACGACATGAAAAGTCAATGTTTTAACTGATAGCAAACAATCCTTAAAAAGAGAGCATTCATGAATAACTGTATAGAGAATCCAAATTAAGCCTTACAGTATTTCGTTTAAAATATTACCCTGATTTGTAAGCAAGGGAAACTAAAACGTGGGAAATTGTTTTTTATCAAACAAGCTTGGAAAGTCCCTCTGATTTCACATGAAAAAGAAGAAATTTGGTGTAAATAGCTTAGTAAAAATTAAGGTCCCAGATTATACGTTGATATGACATGTGGCTGGCTCTCAAATTTATAGTAATAACACTAATTGATGCTTGCTTTAACTGTAAGAGTTTACATCTAGCATCAAGTATTATTCTTAGAGAAAAATTATTCTTCCTAAAGGAAAGACAGTCCACATTTGTATATGTACACAAAAGACATTCATGGACTGCTAGTTTGTGTGAAAATTATTATTTCTGTTGGAACATTTTTTTTAAATCATGTCAGTGTGAAGAATATTTTCCATTATCCCAGGTTTTTTAACATTTCTTTTAAATGTCCCCCATCATATATTATTGCTTTCCTTATAATAGCTCTGAAACTAAAGAAAAAAGATGTCTTTTACTGCAATTCCCATTAAGACTTCAGAGGAAATGTTTTTGTTATAGGCACTTTGAATGAGTGTGTCATCTTCTAATGTACTTCAGAGTTTGATAAACCTTCTGACTGTTTCCAAAATGTTCTCTTAAATGAACAAAGGTATAAAACCCCAAAGATTTAAAGCTCTGTAGGGACAAAACAAGTTGCTGCAGGTATTTTGAGTTATAAACAAGACTAAATTAAAAGCTGTAAACCATATGAGATTACTCCAATTTTGAATTAGAACTGTGCTGTTCCTTATAAAACCAGTTCCTCTACAAAAGCCCATTTCTTTCCATGAACCTCTGTAGAAAACAGCATTATCCTGCACTTCAACTTCCACAGTGCTGCAATTAACCACGTGCATATTAATTGGTTACATATTGTAAAGATTTTTCAGATTATTCTTTTTATACAAACATTGCTACTGCTGAAGGCAAGAGTCAGCCAATGCTACCAGAGAAACAGCTACTATGTGCACTCTGTTAAATAGTACATGGTATGACTACTTGTCTTGCTGATTTGATCTGCAGTTGGTGAAGAAATACACCAAGAGAAAAAATGAAAACTTTATCAGGGATTTGATTTAGGAATTACTTTGCAGCCGTGTTTTTATGATGACAAGTATACAAAGAACGGAAAAAGGATCCAATATCAGGTAAATTTGCACTAAGCAGCAAAAAGGACAAAATCCTGTCTTGATGCCAATGGATAAGTTTTAGTCCAAGGACTTTTAAGCAATATCTTGCATGTATATATACATACACATATATATATGCATTCTAAGATGGATTTTCCCACAACATAATTCCTCCATACACTTGCCACACTTCTGTATCATTACCATCTAGTCTTCATTTATATTTGCTTCTTGGTAGCAAGCAAGCGGTGAAGATCCCATCTGTCTTTGAAGGTGATAGCAAAATGTTCACTGCTAAAATGTAGCAGGAATACATTTCCAGAAATAAATGCTTTGTCTGTGAGCAGTGACAGTAGTTGTCTTGACTCACATAATGCATATGTATACTTGCAGAATGTTTGCAGAATCTCACATAGATAAAAATATGAGTCAGGTTTCAAACTGAGATAGACAAAACAGTAGGAGGAAGTACAGCCTTCCATCTCTGTCTTTTGAAGACACAGGATACTTTATTAGACTATATGTTTAGATATACGGGTTGTATCTATCTATCTATCTATCTATCTGACCTGCAACGGTATACAAAGCCTATTGATCTGTAGTTAACACTTGATCCAGCTCTGACTTCAAGAGAAAATAAAGCAGACATGTGGCCTTGGGAATTCTGAGACGAAAACCAGAATTGATTCCAAAGTGATTAAGCTGCAGAAAACCACATCTGTGACGGCGTTTCTTCATCATGTTGTAAAAACAAGATACACCTGGAATTAACAGGTGAAGAACACACTGATATCAAGCTGGTTTGGGGACCTTTTCTGACATGCTGAGTGTTCAGAGTTTTTGATTCTGACAGCTTACTCCTGTCAGTTAATAAGGACTAAAAAACCCCATGGCGTATATAATTGTATGCTTCGTCATTTGTTGCAAAGGCTCAGAGAATGGTTCAGTGTAGACAAAAGCACAGTGTTTGTGTGAATGTATAAACAGGGGAACTGTATTTGGTTAAAAATAAACTCCTTTGGAATAATTCTGCCAATTAAACAGTATCAATAAAGGGTTACTTTCCTGAATTTCTAGATAGAAACCTAAAAAACCCCTGAAATTCACTGTCTGTCCATTTAATCCACTTCACTCTCATGCTTTAAAAGTGGTTATCACTGCAGTTCCTGCTAGGACCTCCCTATCCTACTCACTAGAAATGCTTCTGCTGGTCCTGAAGCAGATCTTAGAAGGGCTTACAAGGAAAATCAATAGTAGCTGCTGCTCTCTCTCTAGAAGCTAGGCTATTTCTACCTCTCTTTCTACATACCCCTCTTTTCTCTATCTATGTATCTTTCTTTTGCACATCTAGCCAAGAAGCCATTTACACTAGCAGTTAACAAGGGGCCAAATATTCAGGTGTGGGGGAAAAGAGTTACGCTGAATTTATAGCTTAGTCTCTCCCTTTCCCTCACCCAAGCCCCAGGGAGACCAAATATTGGGCTGTCAAATACTGGAAAAAAATCTTTGTTCTGTTCCCCTGTGTAACAATGGAACTTCACTGGGAGTTGTGGCATTAGTAGACCAGATACTTTTCAAAATAAATTGAGTAAATATGGAATATAAAACACATTTTTCAGTCAGACTAGAGGGTGAGATTTTCTCAGTAGGCCTTTTAAGCAAAATCATACAAAAGTGTTTTTTACCATCATGGAGATTTTAGAGAAATGGATAATTAATAAAGAAGAAATGCACTATCACTTTTTTTTCAGGTGGCTATGAAGATAATGACCTTATATCCTATGAATAATTGCACAAAACATCTTCAGAAGTGCTGCACAATTTTTTATCATGCAAGATATGCAAAAACATTCAACTGAGTAAATAACAAAAAAATGCTATCATGCCTTTTCATGTCTCTGGCTGATAACTAAAATGCACAGAACTCTAAAAATATCTGGTGACAGGATATGTAAGCTAAGTCTTTTGAACTTCCTTCTCTAGATATGCAAAGAAATTTAATTAAACGAATCACTGTAGAAAGCATGACACTTTGAAAAGCATAGGCAGAAAGGGACATTTCTGGTATCTATGACCCAGATACGAAAGAACCCATATAATGAGCATTTCTTAAATAATATTAGTTAGTAAGTGGTTACAGATTTTTCAGGTCAATCAAATCATATCCTCTCCATGTGGAGTGAGATTAAAGAGCGAGCATATAGTGACCAACTTAAAATGCAGTGAACTGAGCCTTATAAGCCCTCTCTCAAGCCTTCCTTTTCCTTTCTTCCTACCCTTCCTGGTTCCCCTTCTCCCTCTTCTCCAGAAAGATCCTTTTTACAACAGGCTCAGTAAAATTGTTCTAAGTATATGTAGCAGGTTCAACTATTAAACTGGGCAGAAACACCAATTAGAGCGCAGTGGTTTGGTCCAAAATACTCATTACTTACTTATTTACCTTCTGTGAGATAATAATTAGGAGAAAGCAAAGCAGGCACAAAACTTAAAAGAACATAAAGAAGTTTATTAATAGACCTAAAAGGAAGGAAAAAAATCATACCACACCTTCAGAACACTTCTCCTCCCCCCACCTTTCTCCCTTCTCCCACTGACAATGTAAAAAGACAACCCTTGAGATTTTCAGTCATGTTACCACTTGTGTAATAACCTTGTTCAGTTCACTCAGGGAGAGGAGTCTCTCTTGCTCACGCTGTGGAGACATCTCCACAAGAAGTTCTCTCACGGCTTCAGTATCAAAACGAGACAGCCGCCCGGGTTGGTTCTCTACTCATATGTGAGAGTCCCTTCCCCAACTTACAGCTTTCTCCACAACTGCTTTCGAGGGTCCAATCTTGAGCTACTGGGGTACCATTTTAAGGATGAGCTGTTCAAAAACAAAGGTTCTCTTCACCCATCTCTGGGAGCATCTTCATCTCTAGGAATAGAGGCCCTCCCCCTTCCCTGAGAGGAAAAGGGTCCTCATCATCTTCATCTCCAGGACTATCTCTGGGAGCATTTCTAGGAACAGAGGTCTTCTCCTTCCGATTTGGAGTAAGAGTTCTCATCACTTCCATCTCTCCCTGTTCAAACTTCTCCTCAGATTACAGCCGCTTCAGCATTTGCTTATTCCAGGACAGGTACTTTTGCTCACAAGTACAATTTGAACGCTCCACCCCCCATGCTTTCATGAAATTACAACAGGACTCTGATGTATCATAGTCCATCACCACCATAGCTTTACAACAGAATTTCAACTTTAAGCATCTCCTCTTTCTCCTCCCTCAGGTTTTCAGCTCTTCCTTCTTTACTGACTTTGGTGTCTCTATGGTGTTTTCTTCGCCTTCCCTCTTCCTCAGACTTGGAAGAGGATTAATGTCTGCAGGCTTCATGTGTTCTGGAGGAAACTTACAGCACTAAAAGGGTTAATCTCACCCGGGCCCTGCAGCTGGAGTTCGCCTCTTGCTGTCGGTCACATGAGCTTTGCTGGGCAGCGGGGCTGCGGTCTCAGACGAGCCCCGGCCTCACCAGGAGCTGCCTGCACAGAGCAGGGCTGGGGGGGGCCGTGGATGGAACAGGGCCGTGCCACGGCTGACCCAACCGGGCCGAGCAAGGCCCATCCCGGCCCCGCTGGGCCGCCTGCAGGCCCCCCCCCCACTACCTGTCCAAAAGCCGGAAGGCAAGGGGGCTTTCCTGGGCTCTGTTCGTTCTTAAATGTGGATCACAGAGGTGTGTCAGGCTTCCTAAGTGGTCCAAAAAGTTGCCAATATTCAAACTAGCCAGTTGATAGGTTCTGTCAGGTCATAGAGGAAGCTGTAAGCACATCTTTGCAAGATAATCACTTCCGTAGCTATGCTAACCTATGACATTCTACATCCCACACTCCCCCGTGCAATTCACCAGAGAAGTCAAATTAAGAGATTAAGAAACTCAGGGTAAAAGATTTCTAGGAAATTAAAGTACTCCTCGCTGGAATGTATTGCCAACAGCACCCTGCTTGATAAAACAAGTGGCTCTGTCTAAGCAGCTCTATGGGAGCAGGTCTGCTGATTGCTGTATTATGACACTGAGAGGGAAGTGGAAGATGCTTACTTAGGTAGCTGATCCAAGACCCATCTATAGTCAGTGTAATCACTTACTTAGAGGTCAGCAGAATTGAAAAGGAACCAAGATTCCAAAGTACATAGACATTCCTAGGTGTCATTATTATTTCCTCAATGGTTATGCATTTTTCTTAAGTGCCCTCTTCAAAGATTATAAAAGAAAGTCAAGTACATCTTTAAAAAATACCCTTTCCAATTACCTGGTTCTCAAATCACTCCCTACCATGCAAACATATCAAGAGCTGTCTTGACAGATTTTGACAGACCACTTCTAGCAAAAAGACAGCCACAGCTGTTTTGATTACAGCAGAGTCACAAAACTTCAGGCATCACAGAGCTGTTGTATTTTCAACTTCTTTTGAATTCACCATTGGAATTAACATGGTTTAGGTTTAGGTACCAGAACCTACAATCCTATGCTGGACTGCTGGCATTTTTTATGCTGAGGAACCTATGCTTGCAAGCCCAGTGGGAACATTTATGCAAGGAGAAGAAGCTTACTCAAAAAAACCCTTAAAAACCAAAAAAACCAAAACCAAACAATGACCTTTGCCTCAGCTGAATTATTTTTTAAGTTTAACAAATGGAGACAAAACTTTGAGAAGAACGAGTGCTCTGTTTTAGGAGAACAACTCCTCCTGCTTATGCAGCTTCTTTGAGGAATTAGCTTGCTGGTGCCTCAGTTTTCTGAAGTGTACCTAAACCACTAGCAAAAACACTAGATGTGTTAGCATGATCATTGTATTTGAATTTCAAATAAGAAATTAGTCTTTTCCAGTCTGAGGGGAATTAATTGATTTTCAAATAAATCCTGTCTGAGGAGAGAAGGCAGCCCACTAAGCAGCACACAAGATCAGCATCAGCATAGTAGGAATGCAATTATTATATTCCAACAAACAAGACAGGGTGAGCAAAATAATTATCAAGATGAGATCAAGCTGACATTGGTGTGTTGCAGCGGGAACTGCTTCTGCAATAAATCCTATTCATGAAAAATTCTTTAAACTGGAAGCTGCAGAGGAAAATTAGATATGAGTCCTCAAAAAATGTAACCCTTTACAACCTGAGAAGATGATGTGATGAGGAAGAACATCATCAACCACCTTTGGTCCAATTTTGCTTTCACTTGGGTGGGTAAAAGCCAACTAAACCAGTGGTTCCAGAAGGCAGCACTAATAGGAAGAAGAAATAAGTCCAGTGTCTTCTGCAAACTGCTACTGAAACCTCTGAACTCACGAATAGCAATCAAACGCTTGCTCACAGGGCTTCAGTCGGTGAATTGGCACCACAAGCAAACACCGGTGTTAGACATGCATGCAGCAGTGCTTACACACACAAACGTTTTGCTTGAATAAAATAGATAATGCATAATTAAGAAAAAAAGAAAAAGATGAGCTAATCACAAATTTTCTTGGAGGAATTTTTAACAGTTTTGTTTTTGTGTTCCAAACACTTTACTGGAGATTCTGTGAAATAAAAAATACACATACCTCAGCATAACTCTGCTAGGGCAGACTGAAAAAATGTAAAGACAATTCCTTTCATAAATACACTGACAGGAAAACTGAGTTCTCACAGTTATAAAAATGAATCATTCTGGAGCTGTCCTCCAGAAATATATTTTGCTGGTAAATAACCTGAAAAGAGTCATCTGAAAGATAGCTCCATTAATTTTCAGACCTCACATTACAGGAGGCAAGCACAGGGAGTAGGTAAGTAGCGTAGTCTGGAATCCATCCATGTAACACAGTCTAATTATAACTTGTGTGTCATCTTTCCAATAGACTGTGTGTTTACGAGAAACTGTCACTGGCTTTTGACATATGTGAGAGCAATTCGGTTGATCAGTGGTTTTAACCTATGGCATCTTGAGAGGGTCTTACTTCTATTTATGTTTTTACTTCTCAGTACAGTGCATACCGTCAGGTGCTGTAGAGCTCTGATGTGGGTGAGTAGCCTAGCTTTCCTTGGTAGTCAGCAGAGAGAGTTGACCTCTGGAGGCCATTTTAGAGTACTTAAATTCATCATTATTGTTTACTTATGGAGCTTAGATTCCTGAGAGAAGGCACATAAATCAGATAATTTCCAAGCATTAAAAAAATGCCTCATCATTAAAATTTCAGTAGTGTATATTGATCTCATAACTAAGTGCAGATCTTGATCAGAACTTGCTTTTATTCTTTTTCTGCCAAGGTGAGCAGCTGAGCAAGAGCTTTAAAGCAGCTTTATCTGGTGACCTTATTTGTAGTGACTGATTCCTCTAAAATGAGTAGAATGAGCAGCAGAACATAGCCTTGTACACGTGAGTGTACTTTAAGAGAACACCCCCATTCATACAAATTACTGGGAAGCTTTTTCAAATAAGTGTCTTGAAAGTGTTTGTTTTTTTCACCCTTTTTTTTTACCTGTTAGATTGATCCACATGAGTAATGAGGTGGTAAAAAAACAATGGCATCCTTTGCTGCTGATTTGTGCCCTTTGTGCAGACCCAAAGAATGCCCATCATGGGCCAGTATTTAAATTCATTGAGAAGGAAAGTCAGCTTGATGTGAGAATTTCAAAGAATCATATGAAAGAAAACCTTGCAAATAGCAGATTGAGTGCCTGATCAAATTTTGTTTCTTAAGTCTCATATTTTTAAAACTAATGTCATAAAAATACAGAACTTCTTTATTGATTAATAGGGAAATTACACAGGTGATGTCTAGCCTGGTGAGCAGCTGCCAAGTAAAGTTAAGTACTCAGTGAACTTTTCACTTGGGGATTGAGGTCTGGATAAGAATCTTGGAAATCCAGCCAGACCTCTGTGGTTATTGGTTACTCAGATTTATTTTTTTAAGTTTTTTTACATGAATTTGATTTTATACTGTCTAGAAACTAACTAACATATTTTTGTCATAGTGCCAAATGTGATCTGAAACCTTTCTGTTTTCCTGGACTGAAAAATAAGGGCATGCATGTGTGCCCACGCACACAAATAAACAGAAACAGCTCTCTACCCACAAAACACCAGTAAGGAAAATAACCATATGAAACCAGAAATGTCAAAGTCTACGAAGAGAATCACAGAACTGATTTAACACATCCTAGGTGTTCTTCAAGTTCGAAAGTGTGTTGGTTCGTTTTTAATCACCATTCTCTTAGAACAATGGACTTATCAAAAGGCGAATAAAATTGAATGTTTTCAAGGAAGCAGTGGTTCAATGATAACAAAATTCCTGCTGCTCCATGACACTGAGGGGACTGTACCTTATCTTTCTACAGTGATTGCCTGCAATACACTGACCTAGAAGGTCGTGCCTGGACCTGTATTTCTTTATGTAGCTGACAAAGAAATTAATGTGAATAATTTTCAACTCAGTTTGTTATTTATAAACATCTTTACAGCATTTGTGTTTTTCATGTGAAAGAAAGAGGGAAAACACTGGAAAAATTTAACAAGCAAACCCACCACTTCAGCTGATTATTAGTTCTCAGAGAACAAAGCTTATTGAGAGCCATTATCAATTTGAAGTAAATAGTACTGTTGTGATTCAACCCCAACCAGCAAATAAGTACTCTTCCACCCCCAATGGGGAGAAGAAATGGAGAAAAAAGAAGTAAACCTCGTGGGATGAGATAAGAACAGTTTAATGGCTGAAACAAACTCAAATATACTCATAATACTAATTAGAATAATAACAATAATCATATTGTTTTTATTTAAAAGGAGAGAGAGAAAGTCATAAAGCCCAAGAGAAACAGGTGATGCATAATTTAATTTCTCACCACCCACTGACCAACGCCCAGCCCATTCCTGAGCAGCAATTAGCAGGACCTGATCAACTTCCCCCAGTTTGTTGACTGAAAACAACATTCTATGGTTCTTTGCCCAGTTTGGATCAGCTGTCTTGGCCATGCTCCCCCCACCAGCTTCTTGTGCACCTGCTCGCTGGCAGAGCATAGGACACTGAAAAGTCCTTGACTTAGGGTAAGCACCACATAGCAACTACCAAAGCATGAATGTGTTACCAACATTATTATCACACTAGATCCAGAACACAGCACTGTACCACCAACTAAGAAGAAAATTAACTCTATCCCAGCCAACACCAGTGTCTGGGTTTATTAATACAACTATATTTTATTTATAATTAGTAAAGTTCAATACAAAAGGCTCTGACTTGTAACAGCTTTTTAATAAAAGTGAATCTAGCGATGCAAGAAGTTAAACACCATTATTTCCCATTGAGATGTATTTCCTTAGCACAAATTCAAGCAAATTTCAGGCATTATTAATCAAAGGACTCAGTCAAGACCTGTTCAAATCTGTTGTTCTTATGAATTCCCTTCTAAACACCACTTCAAATCTCTAAGATTACTATTATGCAACTGCATTTATTATGAAAGACTAGAATGGGCTAAGGTGTCTATTTATTATTATTTACATGTCAAATACTAGTGTCATCAACTGTAAAAGGAAGTTACAAATTTATTGTGCAAATGCTTCATTTTTCAAATCGCTTTTCACTATTTGTCATTACTGTCAGTAAAGGAGATACTAGGGCAGATCCACTGCCAAGTGTAACACTCATAACCCAAGCAAACCCATTGAGAAGGGATACTCAGACCACCAAAATGTCAGCAGTAATCCACTGCTGCTTAAGTGACTGACTTAACAGTTGTTCACACCAAGCACAGCAACAAAACCTCTTCCAATTATTCTACTTGCTATAAAACGTCCCCACACTTACTGTAAGGGGCCTAACTTTGGCCCAAATTCAACAAATTATTTAACCTGCAATTATGGCTCTAAAAAGGTGATTTTCTTCCTGCCTTCAGGCAAGAGCTGCATTTTTGCTGTGTCATGGGACCAAGTAGCACTGCCCAAGGGGAGCTCGTTGGCCAAACCACATGGTTAGTGCTGGGGACCCAAATTCCAGAATGTCATGGGTTAGCGAGCATAGTCCCAGAAGTGATTTTCTTGCAAAGAGGTGCTTACGGCTTCCTCTATGAGCTAACAGAACCTATCACCTGGCTAGTTTGAATATGGACAATTTTTTAAGCCACTTAGAATTTTGACCGCCTCTGTGGTCCACATTTAGGAATGGGCAAACCCCAGGAGGCTCTCTCTTGCTTCCGGCCGGAGCTGGTAGCTGGCCTGGGCCCTGCTGGGCCCTGCTAGGACCTGCTTGGGCCAGGCTGGGCCACAGCCATCCTGGAGCCGATGGGCCCTGTGCCACCTGCGGCCCCCCCCCAGCCCTGCTTTGTGCAGACGGGCGGCTCCCTCTCTCCAGTGTGGCCCAAGATTCAGCTGAAGCTGCCCTGCTGCCCAGCACAGATCATGTGACCAACAGCAATAAGCGAAATTCCAGCTGCAAAGCTCGGGTGAGATTAACCCATTTAGTGCTGAAAGTCTGAGGGAGGAGAAAGAGGAGATGCTTAAAGCTGAAATTCTGTTGTAAAGCTATGGTGGTGATGGACTATGATACATCAGAGTACCCATTGTAATTTCATGAAAGCATGGGGGGTGGAGTGTTCAAACTGTACTTGTGAGCAAAAGTACCTGTCCTGGAATAAGCAAATGCTGAAGCAGCTGTAATTTGAGGAGAAATTTGAACAGGGAGAGATGAAAGTGATGAGGACTCTTGCTCCAATTGGAAGGAGAAGACCTCTGTTCCTAGAAATACTCCCAGAGATGGTCCTAGAGATGAAGATGATGAGGACCCTTTTCCTCCCAGGGAAGGAGAAGGGCCTCTATTCTTAGAGATGAAAATGCTCTCAGAGATGGGTGAAGAGAATTTTTGTTTCTGAGTGGCTCGACCTTAAAATGGTACCCCAGTAGCTCAAGATTGGACCTTCAAAAGCAGTTGTGGAGAAAGCTGTAAGTCATGGGAAGGGACTCCCACATGATGCGAGCAGAGAACCAACCCGGGCGGCTGTCTCCTTCTGATAATATCTCCATGGTATGAGCAAGAGAGACTCCTCTTCCTAAATGAACTGAACAAGGTTATTATGTAAGTGGTGAACAGACTGAACATCTCAAGGGTTGTCTTTTTACATTGTCACTGGGAGAAGGGAGATAGGTGGGGGGAGGAGAAGTGTTCTGAAAGTGTGGTATGATTTTATTTTGGTTTTTTTCTTCCTTCTTTTAGGTCTATTAATAAACATCTCCATATTCTTTCAAGTTTTGTGCCTGCTTTGCTTTTCTCCTAATTCTTACCTCACAGAAGGTGAACAGTAATGAATATTTTGAGCCAAACCACTACACACAACAAACATATTTCCAGCAGTTTTACCCTAACCCCACTCGGTCTCCTTGAGGCACTGGACATCCACCTGCTGCTGCAGCACATGATATGTATTCTGAAGTGTATCATATGCCCAGCTCAGCTTCAGCTGTAAGGCAGCCTCCAGGCTCAGCCTGAATGGGAAGAACTGAATTATAGGAACAGGTGTCAGCTGGGGATTTGCTTCAAAAACACACTCCTGAGCAAAATTAATATGCTAATGTAGATATAGCCTAAGTGAACCCTTGAGTTTCCCTGCCTTCAGTCTTAATTTATCTGGTTTTTATGCTCTTCACTTCTGCCCTTGATAAGAATTCAGGCAATCTCCAGAGCCTCATTTATGCAGGCTTAAATCTATGGCTGAACTGCAGCGGTAACTTCAGGGGAAATGACCTTATCCAAAGCTGTTTGGATATACTACATTCCACTAATACAGGGATTGTTCTTTGTCCATAATCCTTTAACCAGTTTCTTATTATATTTAAACTTGCTGTTTTGCCCTTCCAGCAGATTAGCTCCTCATTGTCATTCAAGGGAATATTAGACTTTAAAATAAATACAAAACCCAGTTCATTTGCAGCGATTTAATTCTGTATGGATCTGTACTTCTAATTCTGTTCAAGTTAATGGCTATTTCTTTCTAGGTGTGTGTGAGAAATATTTGAAATCGGAATCTAGACAGCAAATTTGAATCTAGATATCTTAGAGCAAAATACTGTTCTATAGTATGGCCAGCACGAAATGTAGGGAATATTTTGTGCTTAAAAAATATGTTTAAAAGGAGAAGCCCTTCAGTGATTATCTGTCTTTTAATGTGTAGTGAAAAATACCTGACCTTCCCCCATGTCAAAGATGATTAATTAAGAAAGGTAATTTTATCCCTCAACTATTTCTGTACTGACCTGAACCTGACAGAGTTCAGTATTATTTAGCTTAGCTTTATTCAAAAACTGAATCTAGTTCTTAAATGAAAATGCACAAACTCAGGAGGCAGCTGAAGCAAGACATATTAATTGTGGGGTATTTCTTAGACTCTTAATATTAAATCTAATAAACTTCGTGAAAAAAAAAGCAAACAAACTATTCTTAGCATAGTTTGTGATAAGAATGAATGTTTCTAACACAAATTTTAATGACCAGTTTGGCATTTAGTTCAGTAGGTTGGCATTACTCTAAAAGTAGAACCTGACTTATTACCTAAAACTATTTTAAATACTGTCAAGTTTTGCATTAGCTACAGTATGATGGTACTTTCCATGATGCCTTGCATTTCTGTGCCTTTTGTGTCCAGTCTTGATGAGATAAAAAATATTAAGGGGGAATCAAGGCATAAGGATTCTACCCTTGAAACAACAGATGTCTAATGGAATAACCCATGGGATAGGGCTGGTCCTGAGGCCTTGGTGTGAGCTGCTGCATACACAGCCCACAGGCAACGCATGGTTTAGATCTTTATGAACCAGTGCTATACCTCAGCCAGTCACTGATATGGAAGGAGGTGGATTCTTCAAACGGAAAGAGTCATCCTGAAAGCACAAGGATTTGATCCTGATCATGACAGTTTAAGTAATGTGAAGAATCCAACGAGGGGGATCTCACTGACGGTGCTTAATGGCTCTGAACTCAGCTTCTCATACCTCTGGTGTTGCAGCTCACAGCCTCATTTCATCTGCTGCTGTTACAGATCTTACTCCTGCCTCTCCATACATTCCTGCATTACCAAGTAATTAATACCAGTGAAGTGTTTAATATCATTATAGGATAAAAAACTTAAAGCAATTTCCTTCATCTTTTTGAGTTCTTGCAGCTTTTTCATAAGATTTAATGTTGCCTTTGAATCATAATCAATGATGCTTCTTTTTCAACATAAACATAATCTCCTTTGAGTAATAAGTGATTAGAAAAATTTTATCCCAGAAAAGCAGCATATAAATTTTATTTATACCAGTAAAGGAAATCCCTGAAGAAACAGATATTTACAGAAATATTACCCTAAAATTAGAATTTTTTCAAGAAATTACATCTCATTACACCATGTTTTTCTTGATCAGCATGTCATAAGTTTGAGCATAAAGTTGGTAGCTCAAGCATAAAAATAACTTGCTACAAATCTATCAGTTTTACCAGTCCTACTAAACATCATCCCTGTCTAGTACCATTTAAGCTTATTTGCAGAAAAAGTGGAAACCATGATAAACCAAGCTTGTCATTTAAGTCTTTTACCAAGCTACTTGATGGTAAATTTTTCCTTTGACTTCAATTCTGCAGAATTAAATTTTCTTTTTTTGCAGTAACAATGCCTTATTTATACAGGCAATATCCCCTGTGAGGACCTTACAAAAAGGTTCAAGGTAATTGATAAACTGGAGATCACTCCATTAATGAAGTTTTGTACAATTTCCTTGAAAGTTACTTTTGAGATGCTAGTTCTTTCCTTACAAGCCTATTTTCTATTGTTTGTATGGTCCTTGAGTTAAAATTTAAACCAAGTTTATTTTATTGCCATTTCATGTTTGTGTTTGAAGATCTGCCACAAGACAGCCTTGTTAAAGGGATTTGTACTAAATATGTAATTCAACCCTAAATTTTCCCTAGGCTGAAAGATTTTAGGCAGTAGGCACAGAGGAGGCAGCCAGCATCAGGGAGGAGTTGAACCCTGGTCTCTACCACATCTAATCACATTTCCATGCTCTGCTTTTTCCTAGTTTTTGTTCTTCTTTCTTTTTTTTTCCTCTCTGACAGGTCATAATGTCACATGCAATGCAAGCAACTAATGCTCTCGGCTGTAAGAACTGACCTCAGCCCAATCTTCATCTGTGAAGTGGGATGTAATGCTCTTGCTTTTCCAATCATGGAAAGTAGCAAGTGCTCTTTTATAAATCTTCCCAAGCAGACAAGAACTCCAGTTCCAGTGGTTTAACTGTCATTGGTGATAAAAGTGTACTGATTGAAAGGAAGTTTTTTTTCTTTTTTAGGGTAGCAGTAGCATCCTATTTATAGTAAATTGTTAGGAAGGGAAGGAAAAAGAGAATTAAAACCATTTCATCATAAGAACTGGTTATCTGGCTTTAGATCTTGGAATGCTTTAACAAAATGTCTTTCAAGGTTTTGGTGGTACTACCACTTAAGCACCTGATTAGCTATTTGGCTAGCCCCAGAAAAATCAGTAAGATATCCTATGATGCTCCTATCTATAGAAGCCATATGGTTACTTACAGGTGCTTTCCATATGGTTGTCTTAGTAGCAACTGAGTTTTTGCATTTCCTTTATACACATGAAATAATTAGATATTGTTTGATCATGGACACTCGTCAAAATGTTAGGAATATAAACAGTAATTAAAAGCAGAAAGATGTCACAGCGGGGATTACTGCAACAAGTATATTTCAAACCAGGAGTCCCGTGGAAACGAAGTATATATGGACAGATTTGTGGTAGATGTTTCAGAGATGTTTATTTCTCCAGCCGCATGGCTGGGGCTCTGCTCAGGAACTTGGCAGTCATGGGACCCAAGGGTCCTTGGCGTTATCAGGGAACCCAAACCAACCAATGGGGAATGAAGCTGACCAGGGGCAGGGAAACCCTGTGTCTCCCCCCCAGGGCCCCTCTCCCAGGGCTCCATGGCAGGAGAAGGGACCCCGACATCTCACCCATTTTATTTTAATAAAAGGAGAATGAAAACAACTGGATAAACATAACAAGAACAGTTTCAAGACAAAACAAGCCACCTTCCTGAGTCTTTAAATGTCCAATCAGATTCTGTGGAACATCTTAGGGCTGACAGAAGGGAGACAAAACTCTCCAGGCATGCTTTGTGGGGAAACTGAGGCAGGAGAGGGTTTAATTTCTTCTCTCCCTCTTTTCATCCCCCCCTCGGCATCGGAGTGGAATTGTAGGGAAATGGAATTGTATATGGAAGCCATGGGGTGAAAAACGGATTAGGAATAAACTGGGGATAGGGTAAACTTAGGAAGGGGTTCATGTTGGGTATAGGGTAAAAGGGGGAAGTAGGCTGTGGGTAGGGAAGTTGCTGCTGGGATGGATATTGTTTATAATTTTGTGCATAACGGCTGCCTTTGACGGGAATACCTCCAGGCCCAGTAACATTTGCTGCTTGTAAACCCTTCTTTCCTTGCACTGTATCAACTTGTACAACTTCCCCATCTCCTACACTTAGGGTTATTCCTTTTAATGGCAGTTCTATGGATGAATAGATCTTCCCCTGTATCATCTCGTGTTATAAATCCATAGTTGTTTTTTACATTGTACCATTTCACAGTTCCTGTGACTTTCGTGGCTACAACTTCTCCTATCACGTGCTTGCGTGTTCGTCATGGCTGCTGGTCCCGTGTGGTCGCCGCCTCGCCGACTCCGACGTCTCGGCCGGGCCCCCGCGTTGCGGCTGCTCCGTGCCCTCCAAGCGGCGCTGCTCCGGCGCGTGTCTGGGCTCTGCGCGGCCCCGCGTTGCCATCGCCGCTGGCTCCGTGCCCTGTGAGTGGTTCCGCTCCGCCAACTCCACGCTGCTTTGAGAGCGGCCCCGTTCCGGCTCGGCACTGCGCTGCTCCTCGTGTCGCTGTGGGAACCGCCGCTTCTCCCTCCGCAGGGCTCTCCGAGCCGTGTGCTCAGAGCGGCCTGCCACGCCGATGCCCGGTTCCTGGCTGCTCGTGGCCCACGGCACCCATGGCGCCTGCGGCATCGCTCCCTCACTTGCGGCCGCATAGCCGGGGACCCGAGACAGGGATGGGGTCCGCGATAAGGCGCGCACTCCCAAGGGGGCCGGGCGCATCCAGCGCAGGCACCTCCGCCGGCGTGTGCCACAGGGATGGCGGCCGTGCGGCCTCGGCCGCGGGACTATGGCCATCCTTTGCTTTAGGGGTAATAGAACCATATAAATGCTCTTTAATAGCTCCACTGACTACCATGGATCCACGCAAGGGTTCAATCACTAATACATGTTCTGTTTGATCTTTCATCTCCCACAAGATCTTGTCCCAAAAACACCCCTGACAAGATCCAGGAGGTTCAACATCAAAAAGTAAGTCTCGAGAAATACAGGAGAAATTTTTGAAAAGCCAGTTAAAAAAAAGTTCTAGATCTCCCGGTTCCATAACTTTTTTGTTTTGTTGTTCAAGGATTCCTTTAACTTCTAGGTACATTTCTTTCTGTGGCTCAGAGAGCCCCATTTCCCACGATTCTTCCATAGTCCAGAGAGAATATCCAAACCAAGATGAGAAGAGAGAGGTCTAGAGTGGTTATTTTACTCACAAATTTTCCTCAGGGATCGATATCTTGCTTGCATTCCTCCACCAGAAGGATTTTTTCTGGTTTAGCACAAATAAAACCTGGAAGAATTTTTCAAATTGCTGATAGGAGGTTGTTGTTCAGGAAGATCAAACAGCTGCATGTCTGAATTGGAGCACAAGGTTTCCATTCTTATCACTAATTGACTCACTTTCACTTTGTGGGAACAGATAAGAAAACAATTCTTGTTACTTGGTTGTTTTCAGAGAAATGATAAGACACAAACATGAGCAAAGGGACACACAGTTCACCTGTGGCCATCAGGTCCAGTAAGGAAAATTATATTGAGACTGACTTCTCATTAGGTATTCATACATCTCTGGCCAGTAATGTACCTGAGCAACTGAAAAACTCCCTGGGAATTTACTAATGGCAAGGAAGGGGAAAAAAATTAAATCTGATTCCTTGCTCAGTATATAGCATCAAAAATGGCCGTGGAAAGAACTGAGTCTACAGCTCTCAGACCTAGTCTTCCAGGTATAAGCTTCTCCCAGAGATAGCTTGTTTCTTTTTTAGGGTTTAAAAATATAATCAAAGCTGAAGAATCAATCAATAGTCTTAAAATGTAAAATATGCTGTCTTTTTCTTCTCTGTCCAGTTTAAAAATCTAGTAGGAACAGCAACTCTAAACAAAGAGGATTCCTACCATTTCCTCCTATTTTTTAGTGGAAGTGCAGAAACTCCAGCCACGGAGAAACACTCATTCCATTCTGCGCCCGTGACAATCTGCCATCCTTCATGACTGGATCTTGTCACATTGTGAAACAACTTGTGAATCAGAGAGGCTGTACCATAGCACAGAGAGTGGGAGGCTTAGCAAACAGAAGCTGGGTTTCTGCCCGCAGTTTTTGAGGCTTGTTTCAGCATGTTGCTCATTATTCAATACCCACTATCACTCAGAGAAATTGCCAAAGGGAAACCACCCCACAGGTAACACCATATATTGTACCTTTACTGTACATTTCAGAGGATAAGGTGCAAACATTCAATCCGATGTTGGGGACTGAGGACACAGTATCACAAGAAAGCTGACTTTTACCTCTGAGAGGAAGCAAGTATGATTCTTCTGATAATTACAATCATATTTCCCATATCACGCAAGTTTTATGGAGTCCAGATATTGAGAAGTAGTCAAAAGGCCAGAACATCCATTCATTACTCATTGGATGCACTTGTGGTGCATTTTCACTGAATTAGCTACATCTACAATTAAAATAGTCCTTGATCTGATGTTACATCATATTATATTCAAATTCTTCAATCATCTCAAATATGATTTTATTGCATGAGCTACCATGCAATTAAAAGATTATTTAATACCACATCCACAGTGCAACCATAAATGATCGAAACGAGAAAAACAGAAATATTTTTGTACAGCTCCCACAGCTTGTGGTAGTACAGGAAGAATGTTAAAGAATTCTCATACTTCCTTAAAAATTTTTGAATTTAAAAAACTTGATTCACTTTATACTGTTTAAAAATACAGAAAGGGCCAGCACTAATTTTATGAAGTGGTGTTAAAAATCATCTTGCTGGAAAGTGAACCCATGGCCTTCCACAGAAGAATCTGGATCTGCCAGTGATATTGCTGAATTCTTTAGACCATCATCTTAAGAAATCACCTCTTATAATGAATATTCATTCTAATTATAATCCCATATTTCATCTATTACTATGAGAAAAAGGCTAAGAAAAATATAGTGGTTCACTGTCATTTACATTTAGAAATGTATATCCCATTAAACACATCCAGATCCTAACTGTTTCCAAAACACAGATGTCCACATACACTGATGAAAACTTCAGACTTCAGATTCCCAATTTAGTACAGGTGTTTTGTTTAAGTGCTTTCAAAAGCCAAATTATTTTTCTCTAAATATTGGCAGTCACTTAAAACTATTAGCTTTTATTTAAAATGGTTAGCAGTCACTTAAAACTGGTTACCCAAACTTTATTTTAAATGCATGTGATCCCAGCAATATAAAGAAGCTTCTGCCTCCCATTAAGTCAATCAGCTAGTAGGCTCCCAGTAATTAACTTCTTCTATTAACTTATTTTCAGTAGTTCACAAAGTGCACTGTAAAATCAAAGAACATCTTGTTTTGTTTGAGCCAAGAATTTTAGGAGATTTTTATTTTTATTTTCCAGTGTGCATTTGCCTTTTTCAGAATAACATCATGTTGTTCAGTCATGGTCCAGCCTAAAATCCACTATGATCCTGAGATCTTTTTCTACAGCACCTCTGCCTCACCTGTTGTTCCTCACTTGAACGTGTGTAGATGCTATTCTGCCACTAAGGGAGTGGCATTTGTGTTCAGTTTTTCTCAGATCCTTTTGATTTCTGAGCTTGCTCTTTAATGTGTTGACAACAACAGTGTCTGCAAATTTGCTGAGTTCAGTCTTCATTCTACAATTCAAGTAACTAATGAGATTACCGAGAAGGACATATCTGAACTAAAACTTTTTGCCGTTATCCCATTTGATACATGAGTTGGTTTTGACACTGAACCATTGTTAACCTTGAAAACTATATTCAGAAAGAATATGAATGTTCTACTTTCATTTAGACAGCTGTTCTACCTTTGTTTTTCCAGTTGCCACAGTGATATCAGAGAGTTATTACCAGTACAGAAAGAAGAAAACACATTTTTGAGTCTTTAAATCTATTGTCTTTACTTTGTTTAGTTTGTTGAATTAAAGACAGCCCTTAGGAGATGTTAGGGAAATTTACCTTTTTTTTTTTTTTTTAAAGAAAGCACTTCAACTACTGTGTACGCAATTCCACACTAACTACTTAATTAAAAAAAATAATCTCTAGATGTGGTTTAAAGAAACGCAGATGGATCACTTAGTCTTCATTGTCCTCCTGCAGGATTTCAGTAAGGAAACCATTCATCCAAACAGATTTCATTACTGAAATAGATGGAAACGTCAGCTTGTGTAACAGCTTCGAGCATAGGAACAGAGAGGCAAGATCAGTTCCTCTTTGTCAATTTTTTTCCAACGCCGTTTCTGCTTTGTCAGTTTTCCACATCGCTTGTCTGCGCAGCTTCTCGGGCTCCCTCTGGTGGCTACCGGGCGGACGCGCTGCCTCCCTTGCAGCCGCACCACAAAACCCACAAGGCTGATTCCATTAGCATTTCTTGCTCCAATAAAAATTAGGAAACTACCAATTTATTAAATTATAAAGCTTCGTGTAGTCTACTTGTGTAGTCTAGATCATAATATGCTTCTTAGATAAAAAATATTTGAAAAGTCTACAATGATTCCTTTTTTTCCCCTCAAATTCCTTTGGGGTTTGAAATGTGAGAAATAGAAGGTGCAACTAACCCGTAGATTAATATCCCATAATCCCCGTGCTAATGATCCAGCTAAAACACCTAAATCTAAAATTTCAGGTAAGCGGCTTTAATATCTCTCTTTATTCCGGCAAAATTCTCCAATAATCTGGATGTGCCATAATTTCTCTTAGCTGACTGCCTTTTCTCCTACCTCAGATGTGGATGTGTATTTTCTCTTATCCCCAGGATACTGCAAACTAGCATGGGACAATTTCTGGATCAAATCCCAGCAGATATGGCCCTCTTTTGAGCAGATATCCAGTCAATTATAAGATTAGTATAGAGTTCTAAAAATATTTCCATAATCAATATAATGAAAAGTCTCCTCTAAAGGCACGAGAATAAGGTTTTTTTTAAATTAGAGTAACACTATTAATATTTTTGTATGGTAATACTTTTTATTAAACCAGAATTATTTGAAATATGAAGAAACACAGGAAAGTTTGCATATGGCAGCCCCAGATCACAGGTCACATGCTCGACAAGTCTATTTCTCCTGTATCGCCTTTGCAGATGAACAGGATTAAGACTAAGTATTTTTTCACTGAGGTCAAGCTTCTAACAATTATTGCCTTTTCAGAACTTCTTACGGTTTAAATACCCGTATTTCATTTCCAAGAAACAGCTAAGTACAGAGATAATGAGACACTGAGCGATAAATATATATATTTATGATCATGCCTTCAACACCAAGAAGCTACCTGCTCCCCAAGGTGTCCAGAAAAAAAATAGTCTCAGGTAAATTTTGACTGCTGGAACAAACCTGTGGAACACCTTTAGGCAGCTCAACACATCACTGCTAATGATGCACCCCTGTCCAGGTATGTGATCTGCTGATGTACAGTCTGTCTTCCTGAAGTTTATGATGGTCAGTCAATGTTGTTTTTATGGGCATAAAACTATGTTTTACTTATAGAAACTTATGAACATAATTTCTCTGACGTAATGACTATATAGAATGCCTTGAGAGAATTTCAGCTTCGTATTAAGTCCTTGTCAACAGTACATTGTTATCTACTTTGCATAAATATAGCCAAACTGTTGTAGAAAATATGTAATTTATTACACAGTTTTTGACACAAAACCTTTCTATTTTAGTGATGACAAATACTAAAATAAGCTATTTTATGTGAGTGTGCAAGTGGCCATGAGTTAGTTTGGTATTGGTTGATTCAAGTTTGCCTGCGTTGGGTTTTCCATGGTGTTTTAATGAGAATTTGCTGGTTTCTTTTCAATAACCTAATGTAGCAAAAATTTCAAGCATTGAAACTTTCCTTCAGAATTTTTATAAGGAAATGTGTACTATAAGACAAACCCATTCTCTTCAATCACTGCCGTGTAATACTGTGACTCTCCTTGACACAAACATTTTCCTCTGGTGTTGCAAAGAAATCGTATAATTGCGAACATCTTGCTCTTAGAAAAGATCACAGTATACAATAATAGGAAGAAATGCAGTAAGCTCATGAAACAAAATCCCTGAAGTGCTTCAATTTCATTAAATTCAATTTGGATAAGCTGTGCTGGGGATTTAACAACACTACTCTGGGTTCTCTGCATATCAGAAGAAATGTTTTATCTACTGATTATTTTTCCTACATGGAAAAAATCGGAGGAGCTAATTCTATCTCCAGAAAGCAACTGATAGATACAACTGATGGATAGTGACCTTGACATGATATTTTTGGGTAAGAATAGCAAAAGAACATATTAATGAATAAAATAATTCTTTCACAACTGAAACAGTTTATTGAAAATTCTCAGATAAAATGAGCTATCGACTCACTCCAGTTGTCTTGTTTGAATATTTTTCTTTTAAAAGTCTTTAATAGAAATGTACAAAAAATAATATAAGAAATATGACTAAAATAATTGAAAAGTGGTTTTACTCCTTAGTTTCTGTGGCCATACATTTTACCTTCAGTGTTTCAGTTTTTCCTTAAAAAAATTAAATTAAACACAGACTACCATAACAAAACTAAAAAGCTTGCACTTTAATTTATGTTACCATATTAAATTCTTAAATGACTATGTGAATATAGGCTCCTCAGCCTTAGTAAAAAACTTTTAATAAAGTGTCAAAACCCTGATACAAAATTGATACAAACTGACAAGTTTCCAGCTAAGCCAAATTTCAGCAGCAATAGATTTCAAACTCGGTCAACCTAAGAGTTCACTCTAAGCTAATTGTTAAAAAAAATAGAAACAGATTCACAAAGTTAGGCCAATTCTATAATTTATTAACCTGATACTGTGATTGATTTGTTTCTAGACAATTACTTGTGGGATATCAGTGGAAGATGAACGTAATTAGAACTCCAAAGATTTACTTTTTATTAAAAAATAGAAGTTTCAAAGGGTGGTTTCTGGAGTTATTTTAAAAGGGGACGAAAGAAAAGACAAACCAAGAATCTAATCAACTTAAAATGAGTTAGTGTGTCTTCTTTCTCACATCTAAACCAAACTAAAACTCAAAATTCATTTCTTAAAAATATCAAAGACAATACAGAAATAATTACTCTTCTAACACTGAGTTTGTCACTATGGTTAATTAAATATATAACTGTCCTATTTACATGTTGAGCTACACAGGTTATGCCAGGATTCCTTGGGATAAAACACCTCAAAAATAATGTCATGAGGGGATTTGATGACCAAAAGCAGGCACAGCTTCTCATGGTGAGCCCTTGACACAAAGGACTGGGCTGCACACCGGCCTGACAGGAAAAGTTGGATGTGTAAAGGCACAAAGTATGGATGCTCCCCCATCAAGTCTACTTTCAATGCTTCTTCGAGATAGCTTATATAATCCTCTGGATTCACTAAAAATGATCATTGTACACCAAGGCACGTTGCTGGTTTTGTTCCAGGAGGAAAAGCATAGGAATCTTTGTATATTGGATCAAATTTTTACCTCAAGTTCCTCCACCAGGTGGACACGTGTGAATCTGAACTGTCTCCACCAAGGGCTGCTTGCCTCCAAATATTGAAAAGTATCTGCAAAAGCAGACAGAATACACTGTTTTCCATACTCATAGATAAGAGAGAAGCTTGCTGAAGTTGCTGCACTAGGAATGTAAGTAAACAGTAACAGATTTCTGGCTGTAAATGATAGCTGAGCACTAGGAGTATCTACAAAGGTGGTGGGGTTTCCATCAGTGCTGTTTTTTTAGGATAAATAGGTACTTATGAAGATTGGTTAATTGTTCTTCTTTCTGATTTCTGTTTGCCTTCTGAGATGCAGCGCAGTTATATTGGGAACACCTCCAGCAGAACCCTCTTCCATGGTGTTCTGCATATGCCCAGTGAGTCTTGGGAGATTAGGAAAGGGAAGGCAACCTCACCTATAATTTTGGTGAACTTCAAGTAAACCCTGAGTAATAATATCTCTAAGGAAATCTCAGAAAAATGAAAAATTGGATCAGTTTAATGATCTGGACTCTGAATGAAGCCCACTCCCAGAGCAAATTAAAACACCACACAACTGAGCCTGAATCAATAAGCACCGACTCAAGCGGTTACTAAAACCAATAAAGAAGAAAAGTCTGGCTCAAACAAAACCAAGCTTAAGATACCTCCATCCACTACAATAAAATGTTTCACTAATTACCTGAAAGTAAAACTGGTCTCTGTTCTGTCAGAAAAGAAATTGCAAGAGCTGGGGAAAGGATTCACTAAAACCCAGAGACCTGGCAGCAGCACTGAAAACTGGCTTCTGCAAGACCTTAAGTTAAGACCTATGGCAACTATGGAATGAATTTGCTGCATTGAATTCATCGCTTTGATGTCTATATGTTAGTGTCCTTTCCTTGAATTCTGATGCAGCCAAAGTCCTAACACCAGTAAAATGATGTGCAGCATACAAACAGGTAAAAGAAAATAATCTTCTAGTCATCCCCAGAGCTTTGTAACTGGAATTAATTTTGTCAGGCTATTTAACTACAAGATAGGATATTTTGTAAAGCAGACAGGTTCTGTTGGTAATTGTAATAGTAGTTCTAATGAAGACTATTAAATTTGCCTTAGGGTTTTTGTTTCCTGACTCACAATTTATACGATGACAGTCTGACATACGCAATTAAAATAAATGGCGAGCTAGCAGTTTTTGTCTACAAAAATCCTGTTTCTCTTTACTACATCTTTGCAAGGCCTTTGCACAGCTACAGAGGTGTGTTTTTTACCATTTTCCTAGACACTATACATCTCTGCTTACATAGGTATCCATATAAAAAAAATCAATATTCCAAGAAAAATCAAAATTATGATTTACACACTTTTTTGGACATCATACCTCCAGGAAAATGTCAACTCACTCACATTTTTTTTCCCTTCATAGCTGTATTTGGAGCCATCTCCATGCTCCTTGTGAATATGTACAAATCAGATCTTGCACCTCTTGAACGAGGAAGACTGGTGACAAGCCCAGTCCAGGGTGCTGCTGGCACACAAGCCCTTTCTGAGCACTGTGGAGAGCCTGAAGGAGCCAAGATTGCTGCAGTTGCTGCTGCCAGGATGGAGGAGAGTGTAGTGGCAGCAGTAACTGCTGGGAAAGGCATCCATCTGCTGTCCACTGTTTTCTTCTTTTGCCCAAAGAAATGCTCTGCTGACCAAGGTCTCCAGGGCTGGACAGTGAAGTCCTGGCCTTTTTTCCTTACATCAGATGTTCACTGTCTCTGCCTGTGCATGGAGCTGACCGCAGACAAAGCAACCTGCAAAATCCTGGTTGCTTTACCAGCAGCACACACCTGCTTCAGCAGGAGTCACGCTTTCCGAGTTACTCCTTTCCACTGTTACCTCTTTCAGCCTTGATAATTTTGATGTTTCCCTATATCATGGCTAAGGTAACTTCTTGAGCTCATATTTCTGTTTTTCCTATATAGAAACATGATGCTCATTTTACAGAACTTAAGCCTTTATCAAGCCCTATGACCTCACTCCAGCCAGATGTACATTTCATGAAGCAGTTTGATGGTGAAATAATTGTCCATTTAAAAGACTTCTGCAGACACTCTGCCCATGACCTGGATACCTGCATTCTCCTGAGCTGAGTAAGATCTGATCTATTGTGTTGTGTTGTATTACAAGAGTTCATCAAAACACACTCAATTCTGTTTCAGACAAAACACAGCTGTGGTTTCATGCACAGGCAAGTTGCTTCTGCAGCCAACATTAAAAAGCATCCCATGGGGTAATTGGCACAAACCAAGGAAAATGAAACAAGCAACTCTCTTCAACAACTATAGAGCAAGTTCACGTTGTTAGACCATGGTGTTCAGCTTTTGGAATTTTTACAGGGAAAATTTCTGGGCATTGAATAAAATATGGCCACATGTTCTTATGTACAATTTTGAAGTCTAAAACATTTCACTTTAAAGCACTTCATAGTACTTAATATTACTTATATAGTAGTACAAATTACAAATGGGATTTTGGAAACTTAGCTTCAAATTTACTTCTTTTGATTGCCTGCATTTTAAGTCTTTTTTAGAACTGATTTTTAAGAACTGGAATAGAGAACTAGGAGAAAAAAAAATCAGCACAAACTGAGGGATGGAATGGCAATGGCTCTCAAATGTATATGGGCAGATGTTTACTTCTTTCTAAATGTCAGCAAGAAGCAATAAACTTCAGTTTATTCGTGACACTTCTCCACTACGGAAACCTGAATGTAGTGACAATTGTGACCTGAGGGTTACATTATTCCCAAGAATATAGACAGAAGGAGAGTTAATGCTCATAGATGCTTGACTTTTACATACTAGTTACTTTATAGAAGGTGAATCAAAGGTTGGTTATGGATCATGGACTTTTTTATTAGGTTTTTGAATTTTATTTAAAGTTCACATCCGCCTTTAAAATGCAAATTTCTACTCCAGGAACGCATCACAAAGAAAAACAATGGGGTAGGATTGATGCGACTGTTGCACCTGATCTTGTTTCACAAATAAATAGAGTCAGTCTTCAAAATAAACCTGTTTTCAGTCTTGTGTTTTATAAACAAAACATGACCAAAGCTGGAGAATACTTTTTGCAGCAAAGAAAACTGGTCAATCAGCTAAGGGCTGAGCTGTCAAAGTATTTCTAAAGGTTAGGGTTACTCATATGCTTTAATATAAATACACTTGAAATGGTTTCTGTTTATTTACATGGGTGCAGTTGAGAGCCTTGAACCTCAACTCCAGCTTCAACTTCACTACAGAAAAGAGCCTGAAAACCCTTCCAAAAGACCCCAAAAGAATTTATACAGGATTTTACTAAAACTCTTCTCTGAAGAAGTTTTATATCCTATTATTTTGTTCTTGTGGAAGAAAAAATGCATAAAGACATATACCTGAGTATGTATTTGTATCATCAGATGCTGATTTTTGTGCCTCAGTTATTCAATGTAATCAAAAGTGGGACAGTAGCTAAAAGGTACATTGTTTCCTGTTTCTGAGATGCTGATTAAATGTTCATTTTAAAATATAAATGCATTTTCCTGACATTATATTGGTTATATGTTTATTATACCTACATACGTGCATTACATAGTAAAGAACTTAGTAGTAATTATTATTTTAAATCAATACATTGGATATCTTATTCCTGAAATAAAAATGTACCAGTGTAAGTAAAATATTTTAATTATTGGAACCATATAAAAATAACATACCCAACCATTGGAGTGAGCAAAAGGACATCCTTGTATGTTTTTACAGTAATATCTTCTGGATTAAGCCACTGAGGAGTAAATATGAAGGCCTAGACTTAACAGGCTACGTAGGTTCCCATCCCTTTCAGACATTTCTCTTACTATTTTTTCCATTGATTGCTATGGAAAATTTTGAAGCCAAACATATTTTTGGAGGTGAGTTATCTGATCAAGGTGACTGTGAATTCTAGTTACAGACTGAAAAACACTGCATGTAGTTTCTTGATCTTTCTGAAGTTCATAGGCTATTCTAGTTTTAGTAGATTGTTTCATGCCAGAAAATGTTCAGGACTAGTTTCAATAAAACTAGATTCAAGGAAATGTGTGAAGCACATACTTAAAAGATCTCTTTCGCAAAGACATGAAATTTATTTTCATAAAGTGCAATGCAATATTTTTACTGCTTTTTTTCTCATACTTTTTCAACTAATTTCTGTATTTAACTATATATTTATTTGTACTGAATTCATAACAGCTCTTCCATCCCAACTTTCTTTTGCATGAAAATTTTACTCAGTCTAGATAAGAAGAACAGTGGTTTAACATGTCAATACCTGTTTGGTTACGACAATCTTAACAGCAATCATGAGTGTTGTCAGTGTGGGAACTTTCCTTCACTCATGTAAAATCTGCAGCCTGAAGGTCTGACAGAAAAGCTACAATATAGTTGTATTCTTGGGGGGTTTTTCCCCTAATGCTCAGGGTATTCTTATAGGAACTATATAATTTACATAAGATATGTAGCAGAAAAGCAAAGCTTGAATCACAAAACTGTCAATTAAATATCCAAAGGAAACCAATAGTCAACTCTCCCATCCAAACAATTAATGTGATTTTAAGGTTGATTTCCACTAAAACTGATTTTGTTTCTATACCCGCTTTTCCTGCTTACTCTTCTGTTAAGTGTAACTTATTACTTAAGTAATATCTCCCTTCTCTAACCTTTCAGGGTATTCTTTTCAATAGATAATATTTTGCAAGAAAACAGAGTGTGAGTGGTGAGGACTGGCAGAATTTCAGACGGAGGGCTGCATTAACTTCATTAGAACAGGGCTACACTCCAGACATCCTGGAAAATGAGTGATGTCTGGCAGCATGACATGGTTCAAAAGCAAACCATCAGTCATATCCAAAACGTTTCTTCTGTCTCTCTCACCACATGAAAGAAAGAGGCAAACACAGGCATCAGCAACACTAGGAAAATCTATAGACTATTGTTCATTTTCACAATATACTCGGAGTATTTCCAAAAAGTATGTGATATCTGATATATCCTAGAAATGTTTAACCATGTTCTTTCTCAAATCCCTTGGAGAAGTAGAGACTAGTAGATTTGCATGGTAATCAAACACGTCAACAAAATTAAAAAGAATGCACATTACAAAAAAAATCCAAACCCAAGTCTTTGAGGAATCTTTACTAGTTTATTTTTGCTTGATATATTTATAACTTCTTAAATGAGTTACAACTGATGTAGAAACCAGTTCAATCCAAATAAAAGTTTCTGAGATCAATATAAACTGAATTGTACTCTCCCATTTTGTGTTCCTTTGGACATAATGGAGCAGACCATATATTAGTTTAATTAAAATCTACATCTGCAGAAGTCGATGGCTTTGCAGTCAGCTGATGTGCAGCTGCTGAGATGCTTCAATATAAGTAGCAAAAAGAAAGGTAGAAAAAAACTCGTCAAACTGCAGACTGGAAAATATGCAAAAGCTCACATCTGGGCAGTTCTCTTGGTCACAGCTGCTGCCAGCTGTAGCTCACTGACTGGTAATTCGAAAAGAAATGGATAAAACCCTCAGGCAAATCCATTTCATTCACAAGGTATATGTGCCGGTGAGAATATTCTCACGAACTCGCATCCGTATGCTGGAGTAAGTTCTATGTTTCTCCTCTTTCTGAAAGGACTGTCTTTCCAGGAGCTCCTGTTTCGGCTCCGTGTAGCGCTGCCTGCGGCTGCCCGGCTCCAGGGAGCCCGCGGGCCCTCAGCACGAACGCTCTCCCGCCGCGGCGGAGCTCTCAAACGCCGAGTCGTGATTTGGCAGCGAAAAGCGGCTAGACTTCCTATTCCTTTTTTTTTTTTTTTGCTTTGCTTTGTTGGTTTTTTTTATAGGAAGGCGTGACAATGTCTGCCTCCTTTTGTTCTTTGAGATACTGAGTGATTAAAGGAAACCTGTGAAGGAGGTGAGAACAGTGAGCCCAGGCGATGCTTAGTTCCGAGTAACTCTTGCTGCTGGCTACCTGTTGAGGCGGGTTCACGCAGGCGCTTCATTATTTCTGTCTTTCCAAGCGAGTTCATTTAAGCCCGGCCGGACCAGCCGAGCGCCGCCTAGCCCTGCTGGGAGACGCGGCTCCCGAGCCTCCCTCGGAGCGGAGAGAAGTTTTCTGTGGAGAGGACCGGGATTCCGGCTGCCGCCCTGGGGGGGGCACCTGCAAGCTGAAGGGAGGGAAGAAGAGGCTGGGGGAAATAAAGAGGGCAAGAAAGCCCCACCTCCCGTTTCCCCGAGGAGACGTTCCCGGGGAGCGGAGCTCCCGAAGCAGCGCGGCTGCCAGCGCGGGGGACGCGGACACTCGGCGGCTCGGCGGGGCGGGCGCGGCGGGGCGCGGGGCCGAGGCGGGCGGAGCGCTGCTGCGGGGGGCGGCGGGGCTGCCGCGCCGGCTCCGCTCCCGCCGGCGCAAGCTGCGCCCAGCTCGGCGGCACCTCCGCGCTCCCCTCCCCGCCGCCCGGCGCTGGTGGGGCGGCCGCCCCGGGCTCGCCGGGGTCCGCGGTGCCGGGAAGAGGCGGCTCCGCGTTCCGCCCGCGGAAACTTTGCCCGACGAGCAAGGGGAAGGATGGAGCCGGTGGAGCCCGCGGCGGCGCCTCTCAACCTGTCCCGACCCGCGGCAGAGACGCCCCGCGGGGAGTTCAACCTCTCCGGGATGCCGGAGGCCGAGGGGAAGCCCCTCTTCGGCATCGGCATCGAGAACGTCATCACCTTGATCGTCTTCGGTGTGATCTTCACCCTGGGGGTGCTGGGCAACACCCTGGTGATCACGGTGCTGGCGCGGAGCAAGCCAGGCAAGCGCCGAAGCACCACCAACATCTTCATCCTCAACCTGAGCATCGCCGACCTGGCCTATCTGCTCTTCTGCATCCCCTTCCAGTCCACGGTCTACGTGCTCCCCACCTGGGTGCTGGGAGCCTTCATCTGCAAGTTCATCCACTACTTCTTCACCATCTCCATGCTGGTGAGCATCTTCACGCTCTCGGCCATGTCTGTGGACCGGTATGTGGCCATCGTGCACTCCCGGCGCTCCTCAGCCTTGCGTGTTCCCCGCAATGCAATGTTGGGTGTGGGGCTCATCTGGGCACTCTCCTTCGCCATGGCCTCACCTGTGGCTCACCACCAGCGCATCTTCCACCGTGAGACCAGCAACCAGACCTTCTGCTGGGAGTTCTGGCCCAACCCACGCCACAAGAAGGTCTACGTGATTTGCACGTTTGTCTTTGGATATCTGCTCCCACTGCTGCTCATCTCCTTCTGCTATGCCAAGGTGGGGCAAATGTAAAAGGATGGGGGGGACACAGTGGTGGAAAAGGTGTCCATGAGCCGTAGGACCATTTCTGGGCATGTGGAAGGACTTGGCACTGTTGGGAAAAAAAGGAGCAGGGGTGAGTTTGTGCCACAAAGGGAGAGGGCAGGTTTTATAGCTAAGGGATATCTGAGGGGGGACAACATTATGTTCAATGGCACAGAGAGGTCAGAACAGGGATTGCACGGGGTGAGTTGGGGGGTATTCTGGCAATTACTGGGGTCTCTCTGTCAGATTTCCTTGTTGCAGAGTGCTAAGAAGCCCCAGTGCTCTGCTGCTTTCTCCATCACCATAGCTTTTAATTTCTTGCAGTGCTGTATGAGGAGTTTGGCTTAATAAAGTACAACAAAGCAACAAGTTGTTCAGGCTTCAGATGAACAGATTGTGTTTCTTTAAAATGTGCAGTGGACTTAAAAAAGACACAAATTACCTGTTTGGTGTTAAGAGCATAAGGTGCATCATGCTGCCTGGTCCCTGCAGTGCAATGTCTTGCCCAAGTTGAAGTTGATGAGAGATTTACCTCTGACTTCAGCAAAGGCAGGTGGTTCTAGGGAGCAGGGCATGAGGACCCAGGTGGGAAAAAGCAGTAAGTAAGGGTGCCTGAATACAAGAATTTAAGGACTTTTCTGCTTAAGCAAGGTGTCACATTTTTCTGGAGTAAAAATTGCAGCCTTCAGTGTATGATCCTCTGCTTGCTGCTGAACAGGATCTGGAGCACCGGGTGCTACCTGCTGAGTTACACAGAGATCCTCCTGTTTCTGTGCCAGCAGCCCTCAGTGGCAGGATTTCTCCTTAGGCAGTGATTTACATTTGAGAGGATAGGACTGCTCTTGCAAATAAGGACTGCTTAAGTGTTGAGAAGTCAGTTCTTCAAATTACAAGTTCAATAGGTGTACTTGAAGTACTTAATTTGAACAAGTAATTTTATGTTCTGCTCAGTTTTATATATGTTACATCAGCTTATCTGTGATGTGCAAATTGAGGCTATAATGTCATCCAAATCTGATGAAACTAAGGCACGCAGAACACAAAGGACAACATTTCTAAATTGCTGTTCATAGTGGAACAAATCCAACCTGGCAAATGAAGAAGAAACACGTTTCCATGCATAATCCAAATCCTGCTTTCCCTGAATGAATATGCTGGTATTTCATCTACTGTGTTGAATATGACTGAGCTGTAGCGATAGATCATCAGTTTGAAGAAAGTATTACACAGTGCAGGGAGAATGTTACAGAATGTGTGCACAGGGGTCTGTCAGCTACTAGTTCTTCTCTTTTTCAAAGCCCAAGCATCTTCAGTTTCAGCATCAGGTACTGGCCTCTGAAGTCTAATTATATGAGAGAAGATTAAAAAGAAATCTTTCAAAATTAGCATAGTCCTGTAGAGTATAAGCAGGAAAAAAGCAAGTATGCTTAACCAAAATATATGCACAGCAAATAAAACACACCATGTCATTACAAAGTACATCTACAGAAGTAGATCCCTCAATGTTAGTATGAATGTGTTGTTCAAAAGAAAAAAAAGGCAACAACCCCCCCCCCCCCCCCCCCAAGCCAACAAAAGCCACTCTATGTGAAAAACATGCCCGAGAACAAGTTCGTAAAATCAAGACCACTTGAAGTTACAATGAAATCATGTGCTTAAGCTATTGCCAGGCTAGGATCTCACCCTGGCTTTGTGATGTATTTTGAGCCTGTATGTATGATCCTGCTTGCCATGGTGTAGGGCTGGAGGAGCTAACCTGAAGGGATGAATTTTAGAAGATACCTAGGGGTTAGCTGGTATTCCCATCAATGTCAATGTAGCTGAAAAATGCCATGACTTTTACAAAGCTATCAAAGGTATTTGTACCCAGCAGCTAAAGAGTCATTCCTGCCTTCATTAAGAGCCACTGACAAATCTCCAACTGCAATATTTTGGGATGGGGGGAGTCTTCTCTTCTCAGGCTGAGCAACCCCAACTCTCTCAGCCTGTCTTCATAGGAGACATTAATCTCTGCGTTAGTTTCTTATGAGCTTCACTGTTTTTCATGAACTGTGGTTCAGCGAGATAACACAATCTTCTGATACAGTAAATTAAGACAAAAGAGACTCATTTCTCTATTTGAATATATTGCCTTTTCCAGACTCCTTTAAGGCAGTTCTGTTTCTTTCATAAACAAATTGCAATTGAACTTTCAGTTTTGAAAGTCTCATTTTTTAACCACTCTAATAGGGAGCCAAGTTCTTTCTCTCTCACACACACTTCTATATCATATTAACAGAGATTTGTATTTTCCCCATGGATAACAATGCTGTTACAATGTACAGAACTGCTGAAATAGTGCCAGGTATTTGTCCTCCCAAAATATCTCACATGATACACTCTTCAGGCAGAGATTTATGAGATCATGCTCTGTGTCTTATGTGTACAGCTACCTCTTTTCTCTCTTCCACAAGTAATTTTTGCTTCAGTTTCATCCAAATTTTTGATAGAGGAGTGAAAATATGAGAAGGAATGATACTTCCCTAGTTTTGTGAGAACAGCAGACAATGAAGAAGGTGGAGAGTCTCGGTTAGCCTCTCTCTCTTTTCAGAAGTCAGTTTGCACTCAGCTGTTAAGTATCAGACAAGCTGTAAGGGAAGAAGTCTTATGTACCATCAACCTATGGAGAAGACACCTTTTTGGGAACACAGTAAAGAAGTTGTAAATCCATAGGAAACCAGCTCTTGTTGCCTCACAGAACTACTCTTGAAAGAAGCCTACTACATCAGGGAGAGGAGCAGTGATTATGTAGTGATAAGTTGAGTCTCAGCATTGCATACTTACAGACATCTTGTGTTCTGACTCTTTTATTGCTTTTCATTGTACTTGCTATTTTTTCTAATACTGACTTTTTGTATATGTTTTGTAACACTGCTACAACATTTACTCACTAGGATGTTCTTAAAGGGTAAAGTGATAAATGATTCCCAGTCAGCTTCTAACAGTTGACATCTGCTGGGGTTGTGCCATGTTACAGATAATTTTGGGTACCTTGGTTTTTCAAGGATTCAGTCCTTGAAAGTCAGGCCTTTTTCAATCAAACCTCTAGGTTGGACACCTGTAATTATTAGCAACATTTCCTTTTATAGTATGTAATGTTAAAAGCTTTCTTTAAAGCAAATATGTCTTGCCTTAAGAATGTTTCCATTATTATCTATCATTCTGAACATTCTGAATTGATGACATGTATGATTTGCAGACTTGGTTAAAACTAAGCCATAAAAAGTAAGAGCCTCAATGTAAAATGCAAGCTTATCTGGCTTCGGGTATTATATCTTAAATTTTGCTGAGCAGCAGGGGGAAAACTTTATTAAACTGTACTGAAAGAGAAAAATAAAAGGTATGACACAATAGTCACACACTTACTTGAAAGAGGGTGAAGGATCTCTTGTGACAATAGAAGTAGCAGCATTACTTTAAAACATGGACTGCAGGCAATGGCACTTGAATGTAAATCAGGTTCATACTACAAAGATGGTTCAGAATGTAATGCTTACATTATCCACAAAACAAGCTGTTCATTCTTGCTAGATAGTGACCTTGTGCAGGCTTTCCTTCTGCATGTTTTTCAATGGCTGATAATGAGGGTGTAGTCAGTGGAATGCCAGACAGTAAACATGGTTTTTAACAGTGTAGACTTCAAACTTTCACAGTGTTTGGTAGACTTACGTGAATAGGCACAGATAGTTGAAGTTATTTTCTTCACTCCTGTACTGGAAAAATCTCTTTCTCGACTTTATTTGGTCAAAGTCCTCAGTCAGACCTCTCAAGCCATCTTGAATGTAGTTTCTGAAACAGCAGGGGGAAAAGAATAACCAAAGAAAAATTTTAAAAGAAAAGGGAACAGAGGAGAGGAGAGGAGAGGAGAGGAGGAGGAGAGGAGGAGGAGGAGGAGAGGAGGAGGAGGAGAAGAGGAGGAGGAGGAGGAGAGGAGGAGGAGGAGGAGGAGAGGAGGAGGAGGAGGAGAGGAGGAGGAGGAGGAGGAGAGATCTGTAGGGAAAATGAAGGGCCTGAGTCAAATGTCATGAGTGGCAGTCATGGTCATACAATCTGGACCAGACTAGGTCCTACAAGTCTCCTTACACTCTCTTACACAACAACATAATTTTCTTACCACAGCACCCCACCCTCATCTCCAGAAAGCAGGGAAGCTGATCTCTGAACAACAGGTACATGAAATTGGCGTTGAAAATATTACATCTTATGAGACCAGGTTGGGACCTATTTTTTAGCAAGCTGAGTATTTAATTCCATGAGTTAAAAATGCACATGGAAATGTATTAGTGGATATTTTGAAATAACATCTTAAGAGAAATAGCCTGAGACAAATTAAAAAGCATATTGTAGAAATATTGTTCATTCAGGCTATTAGAGGAACAATTGATTATTCACTGGCCCAGAGGAGAGGCAATTTGAACAGGGTAGTGGGGGATTGTCTTCGATTTAGCTTGTAGTGTTTGTGCATAAACATGGCTCTTTTTTAATACTCCATGACATTCTGTGTAGGTCTTTGAGAGCTGTTCCTCTGCTGTTGATAAGTAATTGCATTTTGTCTATTTCTCTTGCTGCTACTTTTCATGCCATCTGGTACAATACTACATAAAGCCAACATGTTTTCACTGCAAATACTTATTTTATGAAATGTGTGTGTAATCCAAAAGAGGGGAAGCTGAGAAGGTTCATTTGAAGGTTATAATCTAAATTAACAACAAAACCCTCTGCCACCACCTCCCATCCCCCTCAAATATCCAATCTAACTGTTTTGTCTACTGCATCTTTCTTTGAACTGGAGAGAGATGCAATGCAAAACTTTGGGCTAAAAGTTTCAGAACAGAAGAAAAAAAATGTTTGTAACTTTAAAAAAGATTTTGCAGTTCTGATTCCTGGGAAGAGTTTATCTGACTTTAGTTTTGGTCTGTGAGAGAGAATCACAGAACAGTGCAGTCACTGGGTAGCACGTGATGGGATTTGCAAAGGTCCAGTAGAAACAGCCCACCACTGTAAGTTATGTGAAGGGGGTATGATAGATGAAGCAGCAGTGATGGGAAGTGAACTTAATTGCGTTCCTCCCATGCCCTTTTATTTGGTTTTATGTTTTTCACTGATGGACTCAGCCATTCAGCTGCTTTGTACAGGGGGATGGCAAGTGAATAAAAAGTCTGTGAGCCAGATGGTGATCTCCTTGGTCTTCTGCTGAGGTTCTGTCCTTTCCTTTGGGTCTGCTTCATACTTAAGAACAAAGAAATGAAGTCAAAATGTGACTTTCTCAGGGAAAGCCCATTTATTTTTCTCCTGCTTTTCCTTAGCTCAGGTTAGCCTCGGAAAAGGCCTGGATAGTGTTTCCAAATAGGAAGTGAATGCAGGGTGAGTCACATGTTAGTGCACAGATAAGCACAAATTATATCTCTGCACTCACAATATTAAGTGGTTACAAGTAATTTCTTATTTTTATTGTTGTTGGTGGTTCTCTGGTAGCTAAGAGTAGATACCTAAAAATGCAGTCTGCTGATGAGCTCTGGTTATTCACAAATACCATCTTACTTCTTTTAATTCAATATGTATGTCTCTAAGACTCTAATACCAGAGTGGGATCAAGTCTCTAGATAATCTTGACTGATGTCTGTCCTGGTAGTGATTAGCTGTGCATCCCAAAGCAGAGAAAATACCCCCAGATGATATAGAAGAATCTGAATTTGAACCCTTTTCCCCACCTCAAGATCTCTATGCATCCTCCATCCCAAACCTTATGTGTAAATGATTACGTTAAAATTTGGACCCTGCTCTTGGATGATGAGCCTTTTTGTGACATATTTTTAAAATTTACTTGTGAAAGACGCATGGTGAGTATCATCACATGCCTCATGTGTCATGCCTCGTGTGTCATGCCTCATTTTATTATAAATTATTTTTGAAAGCCTAAGCTTCTTTCAAAGATCAAAACTCCTAACATCTTGATTATATTAATCAAGCATCCGTATGAAGAAAGCAAATTATGCAGGTGACTCAGAAAAGCTCTGACTCAAAACCCACACTTTTCTGATGTTTTTTACACACACTAAAGGTCAATCTAAACCAACAGTCCTTGACTTTATGGAAGAAGAGAGATTGCTAATTCTATGTGCAGGATAGGTTTCCATCTGTTTCCTTGTTAATTTGTGATATATATTTGTTATGTAATACATCCAAATATTTGTAAAATAATTCAGTTGTGGTCTGCTTCATATTTGTTGGTTCACACAGATGCAGATAGATAATTCCTTTGGTTTTCCTACTGTGCATGTTTGAAACGTGTAACTTGGTTCAGCGATGCTTGTAAGCAAATCATGCAGTACTGGAGAGCATGAGAGTACTCTAAGATACATGGGTTTGAATTTTGTTTGAATAGAAAGTGGTGAAATATGATAAAGAGATGCACATTAATCTTTTCAGGTTCTTAATCATCTGCATAAGAAATTGAGAAACATGTCAAAGAAATCAGAAGCATCCAAGAAAAAGGTATGATTCATTCACTACTAATACTTGTGCAGTGGTTTGGCCCAAAATACTCATTACTGTTTATCTTCTGTGAGATAAGAATTAGGAGAAACGTAAAGCAGGCACCAACTTTGCAAGAATATAAAGAAGTTTATTAACAGACCTAAAAGAAGGAAAAAAATCTCCCACTGACAATGTGAAAAGACAACCCTTAAGATGTTCAGTCTGTTTACCACTTCCATAATAACCTTGTTCAGTCCATTTAGAAAGAGAAGTCTCTTCTTGCTCGTGCTATGAATACATTATCACAACGAGACAGCCGCCCACTTCCAAATATTGTTCAGTCCATTTAGGAAGAGGTCTCTCTGCTCACATGTGAGTCCTTTCCCCCGACTTGCAGCTTTTCCCACAACTGCTTTCGAGGGTCCACTCCTGAAGTTTTTTGGGGTGCAATTTTAAGGTTGAGCCATTCAGAAACAAAAGTTCTCTTCACCCATCTCTGGGAGCATTTCATCTCTAAGAACAGAGGCCCTTCTCCTTCCCTGGGAGCAAAGGGTCCTCCTCATCTTCATCTCTAGGACTATCTCTGGGAACATCTCTAGGAACTGAGGTTTTCTCCTTTCCCGTGTGGAGCAAAAGTCCTCATCTGGTCCATCTCTCCCTGTCCAAACTTCTCATGAAATTACAGCTGCGTCAGCATCTGCCTATCTCAGCGCAGGTGCTTTTGCTTACGAGTTGAACACTCCACCCCCCATATCTTCATGAAATTACAACGGGATACTCTGATATATCATAGCTTCACAACAGACTTTCAGCTTTAAGCATCTCCTTTCTCTCTTCCCTCAGGTTTTCAGCTCTTCACAGCAATAAAAGGGTTAATCTCACCTCCGCCTTGCGGCTGGAATGTTTCTTATCGAAGTGGAGAGGGGGGAGAGCCGAGCCGCTCCGGCTGCCCACAGCAAGGCAGTGGGGGGGGTTCCACAGCTGGAACAGGTCCATGGCTTCAGGATGGCCGTGGCTCAGCCCGGCCTGGCCCGAGCAGGGACTGGCGGGGCCCACTGGCCCCCACACGGGGCCCGCAGCCACCTGTGCCAGCGCCGGAAATGAGAGAGAGAGCTGGGGGGGGGGTTGTGTATTCTTAAATGTGGATCCCAGAGGCGGTCACAACTTTAAGTGGCTTAAAGAATTGTCCATATTCACACTGGCCAGCTGATAGGTTCTGTTAGGTCATAGAGGAAGCTGTAAGCGCCCCTTTGCAAGGACATCCCTTCCGGGAGTATGCTTACTAACCCATGACAACTTGTTCGATTGTACTTTAGTCTTATGGCTAAGCTAATTTGGTATTATATTGCTTGTTACTAAAGATGAAACAGAGAGAAGAAATTGAAATTAAGTATTCAATGAAGTATTCAGTGTCCCTCTGAACTTAGCAGATAGGAATCTTTTCTGATCCAAGTTTTCCATCACATTGCATCAAGCCATTACCTGAGATCCTAATACTTGGAACTTCAGAGCATCTGAAATTTAGGCACAGGGAGACAACCTGTCTTTAGTGTTAATTTTTTTTTTTTTTTTCTCACAGGCATTTTCCCCTGACTTGTAAATCATGGGATTTTTATGTTTTGTTTGTTTTGGTTTTTTTTAACTAGCTGATTTTGTAATGTTTCAGTGAAGAATTCCTAGGCTGTATGAGGAACCTTTAAAATGAAATTTATTGTGCTTCCCAATAGGAGTCTAATAAAAGACTTTTAATGATTCTCCAATTTTTCTATTGATTTTCCACACAACGTTTTCTTCTCTTACATTCAAGACATAAGTTACGTACCGGATACAAATAGAATCATGAAAAGTCTTTAAAGAAGAATATAACCTTAGAACAATATTTGAAAGATGTGTTTATTCAGAGAATTTGTCAGTTAATATAATGTGGTTGTGATTTTTGAGCAGATTTGACCACAGTAATCATTTGACTAACTTCTCAGTTTATAGATGTGGAGGAAAAACCCCTTAGGCTGTAGCTCTTCATTTAATCTGGCCACTATTTTCATACGGGCATGCAGACTGTCTGCAATGTAAATGAGATATACATGGACTCAACAGGAAATAAGTACTCTGTTATTTAGGCATTCTCTATTTTTTAAAAAAATATCCTACTCAATAGATTTTGATTCCTAGAATTAAAAGCATTATGGCCCTGACTCAGTAAAATAATTAACATATATACTTTTGCATTTAACGTTGTCAAGGCCAAAGGTGCAGTTTTCAAAGACGTTTTGTACATTGCCATCTCTCATCTAAGTTATTCTCAAACTGGAAATATCTCTGCATTTCCTTGAACAACTAATTCTTAAAAATTGCGGGTCTGACTAGGAATTAACTTTCCTAGCTTCAGGATAAAGCACTACAGGCATGATCAAGACTGCTTGGATGTATCAGGGTTCAGTGGCCAAAGAGGAAAAAGAACCAAAAAGCCGTCCAAAATATTTTTTTGCCTTAGAAAAAGAGTTTCTAAACCTAACGCCTATCTCATGTTTTTCAAAATAACCCTGTCTTCGTTAGTGTGTTAATGCTCTCTCTGGTTACCATATTTTTCTTCTTTTCCTTCTACTGTCTTGTGAAGAATGCATTTCAGGTGTAATTATACATTTTTTAGCTTTATTCAAACCTTGATCAACATTCCAATAGAAGAATCTAAAAATAAATTCACTAGCTGTGTGGGAAAAAAATAATGAAAAACATTAATTTGCCTAAATTCTATTTTACATGCTTTTTGGTCAGAAAGCATCAATATTAACATCATATATTTCAGGTGGGTTTTATTTATTAATGCAAGCTCCCAGTAAGTAAAAAAGAGCTGCTTTTTAGTGATACCTTGTTTGCAAGACAAACTGATGATTTTGGAAAGGTAAGCTCTAAAGTTAGGCTTCAGAGGAACAATGGGATAAAGCAGATGTTGTGAGGTTTCCTAATAAAAAAATTGCTTATTCTGCAGATATGAAATACTTTAAGTAAAAGTTACAAGAGACACATTGTCACCCTCTGCTTTCAGATGCCTTGGTTATTTTTTCTTAGAATTTTGAACAAACTGGAGTAATATGCCTCTTCTGAAGTAATTGTGCATATGGTATCCTGAAAATTTGTTTTCACTTGGAATATTAAACCACTGAATACATCAATCAGAGAATAAACTGTTCGTAATTTATGCAGTCTTGTTAGAACACATTCTCCTGGTAAGACCTGAAAAAGAAAATATCTCTGTGGCTGTTTTAGAGGCAACTGACTTAAACTCTACGGAGCTAAGTAGAGGAATGGCTTGTGAAAACAGATGATTGCTTTAGACTAAACAAATTATATTAAATACAAACATAATGTCCTTTGTTTTCCGTTGTGAGATTATACTGACCAACAACAGCATTTGTCATAAGTTATTTTGGCCTGTTGCCACAGAAATGAAAATGTTTTTCCTGTAAATTTCTCTTTGCTAACTCATGTTCTGATTAGGTAGGTCAGTCTGAATTACTACTGAGCATTAATCAGTCCAAAAAGTATAGACCAAGTTCAATGAACTCTACATATTTTCCGTGGTGCAGTATTTATCACTTTGTAGCCACTGGGTTAGTTTTGGCTGTGAAGAAGACGCTAAATTATCTGAAAAAATAAGTTATAAAGTGTTAATGTAGTAATTATAATGGCCCCCAATAGAATATGCTTTGGAATTATTATTAGAATTCTATTTGGAGACTTATTTAGTTGAAAGAGATACTTGATAGAGGAGTAGATATTAATTAGTTAGGCCACTGTGAAACGCTAACTCCTGTTTCTGAAGTAAGTGAAAACTAAATAAAATATTGACAGTCAAATTCCACTGTTCCCTGACAGGACTCCTTCAGCACCTGAAGGGTCTGTACCAACTGATTCTGGAGCTGTCAGAATGGATGTAATGAAATTAATGGTCCTCTCATAAATAGTGGAAGTGGAGTTTGGAAGCAACACTGAGGATATTTTTTGTTCCATTTTTTAATGTAGTGTTTGGTGGTGAACTTTCATTTCCAGATTGGTTTTGATAATGTGCAATCACCAGAAATTTCAAGCCCTTACTTCTTTTTTTTCGCTAATTGTATCTCAGAATGTTTTTGTATGACTCTCCTACTGGAAATTCTGCGTTTAAAGGAGACACTTTCAAAAAATCCCCTGCACATTTAGTAACCACTTGAGAAGCTCTAAGCTCTTCCACCAGCTGCCTTCATGTATAATAGATCTCTCTTGAAATTTTCATCAGAAATTCTTGTGCACTGTACTAAAACTTGAATCCCAAAGACCCTGTTGTCATTATTTTACAACAGGCCTAGGTCCACTTCAGAAAAGTCTAAGCTTTTGTGTAGGGGTTTAGGAACATCATTCTTTACCGTTGAGGAAAGTTGCGCATTTGCACTTTACTATGACATTTTCCAAGGCTGGGATTCTCCTTGTAGTAGTTCACTATGCAAAATAAAGCACATATAGGTAATGGGGTAAAATCAGTAACAAATATTCCAGTGTGTTCCCTGTCAGTATACTTTTTGTTCTGTTTTTTTCCCCAAAATAGTAGTTTTGAAGCAGGTTTAAAGCTGATTCTTTGAGTGCTCATCAGACATATGTGTTTTCCTTTCCTTGTCTCAGACAGCACAGACTGTGTTGGTGGTGGTAGTGGTTTTTGGCATCTCCTGGCTGCCTCATCACGTGATCCATCTCTGGGCTGAATTTGGAGTTTTCCCGCTGACTCAAGCCTCCTTTCTCTTCAGGGTAACTGCACACTGCCTGGCTTACAGCAATTCTTCTGTGAACCCAATCATATATGCATTTCTATCTGAAAATTTTAGGAAAGCCTACAAACAAGTCTTCAAATGCCAAATTGGTAATGAGTCACCTCTGAATGATGCTAAGGAAAATAAAAGTCGGATAGATACACCACCCTCTACTAATTGTACCCACGTGTGAATGTTGAGAAACCCTGTGTGTTGGCTCTTCCTTTCTGTGAACAAAACACCAAGAAAAAAAAGCACAATGAGCTTTATCCTGGGTTTATCTTGATAAAGCTAATTGGTATTTAATATAATGAGGTTGCATTTGTAGCCAAAGTTTGTGAAACTCATATGAAATAAACCTGGGATGATCCTTTGCATCTTAGATAACTTTGTTAAATAAAGCTCTTGGACCTTTCATATATATTTGAGAAAAAAAATGTTGAGGTGATATGTCTGTATTCTTACTCACTAAGCATACAAATGTACAAGATGAAGATATTGATGTGGACAGTTAATTTTCTGACATCTTACTCCATGAAAGTGAAAAATGGATAAATTTTCTGTCCTACAGATAATAAATATTGGACTACTATCATTTCAAAGATGAAAGCTTTTGTGCTCTCTTCAGATTGTTTTGAGAATGCCTTTTTTCTTTTTAAAAGTAAACATTGGCTCTGATTTGGAGTTGGAATAAGTTGTGTATGCCTTGAGGCAATTGGAGAGGAAATGCTAATTCTACCTGTTTAGCTGGTTTTAATGTGTCTTACTGAGCAAGGATGGACTGGTTTTCCACTTCCTATGGCTGCCTTACTGTACACACAGGACTTCTGTGTACACTGTATAAGGGGTTTTTTTATGGCCTGTATGTAGTTGTATCAAAATGAGATTTGTGTCTGAGCAAGTCTTTTCTTCATGTGCTGCATGTGCACGTGTATGGATGTTTTCTTAATTTCACAGAACTTGAGATGGAGACACAGTTTTAAATGTGCGAAGTATACACGTTTTAAAATACCATGTTCTGGAAAGCAACTCTAGACAATGCTTAAGGATTCAAAGATAGCATTCCCTTAAGAGTTGTAGGTGAAGCTTGATATCATGTAGTTTTAAATTGGAAATATAAAGAAGGTTGCATTTAAATTAATGCAAAGTACATAATGTAAATGGTACAATTCTGCAAATTCCTAAATAAAATTAGTAGATTCCATAATTTTATAAATGTACTTAAAATGTCTTTAGGTGGTAAATCACTAAAGAAATAATGGAAGAACACTTGCTCCTTTGAAAACATTCTTTCAGCTGGAGTAAGACATGATCTTACCTTTTTTTATTAATGACCCATAGGCTCATAGAGCAAATCAAATTAAAGGAACCTCTGGACATCCTCTCAAGGCAGGCATACTCTCAGAGTTGTATCACTTCCTTGTCTCAAGACTTGAAAGCTTCTAAGGATCGCCATTCAACAATCTTTTTGGAGCAACCTGTGCTAGTGCCTAATCACCCGTCACTAAAATATTTTTCCTCTTCCACAGCTGGGATTTCCCTTGATGTATCTTGTGACCATTGCTTTCTGCCTTTCGCTGTGTACTGAATTCTTTTTTCTGACTGACTAATATGTAATTTTAAGATGGCCATTGAATTTCCCCTCAGCCTTCTCTTCTGAAACAGTGTGCTGCTCTCAGTGTCTCCTCAGGTCCCTGGCTGGATCAGTGGCCGTCCACTGCCCTTCCTCCAATGTATCCACCCCTCTCATCAACTGAGGTATTCAAAACTGAAGGGTGTGTTTCAGGTGTGGGCTCACAAGCACTGAGTGGAGTAATTGCTTTCCTTGGTCCCTTGGCTGGTTCTTGCTAATACAGCCCACTATTATCATAATTCATGGCTGCTGATTTATATTTAATTTCTGCTTTACAAGCACTCAAGTCCTTTTCTGCAGAACTGCATTGAGTCCCAGTCCAAGTTTCAGGACTTGGCTTTGGGCTTTCCTGAACTTCACGCATTTGATAGCTGTTACTTCTGCATTTCCTGCTTACCAAGGGCCCTTTGAAAGGTACACCTGCTCTCCAGAATATCCACCACTCCCCCAGGTTTGGTATCATGTGGAAAATTGCTGAGAGTCCTGCAACCTTCTCTGGTCTTTGAAGATGCTAAGTGGTGTTGGCCAGATGCTCTTTCAGTTTCCTTTTTCTCCACAGACTTGCTTTAAAAAAAAAAAAGAATTCCGAGTGGTGGAATGTCAGCTACAGAGGGTTAGCTCACAGAAAAATATCTATGTTTATGTGTCCGTATTGTCTGCTTGGAATCAGTAAAAATATCAAAGACATGCTATTGCATGTGTGGTGTTTGTGTCCGTTCTTTCATATGAAGAGACCATTTGATGGTATTGCTAGGAACACTACATAAATAAATAAATCTTTTAAAAACCCCTCAGTTGGAAAAGAAGGGTTTATCTATGCAGGGAATCATTTCCTGGGCTGGGATTGAGGTTTGGAAACTGCCTAGAAAGAAGTTCCTTTGAGTTTTCAGATACTCATTACCTTAACACTCAAATTATTAAAGCATTATCAGACTTCAGCTGAATTTACAACATTTTAGGGAAGTCTACAATTTTGAAAATTGTATTTTTTGTTTTAAAATATTGCTATTTTATGATTTTGAATAAAAATTGCAATGTAAACATATAATTGTATAAACAATTACAATAACAAGATGAGTTTATTTTTTCATCTGGAGAAGAATTTTTTCCTTAGTTGTACACAGTTTTAAACCTAGGTGCTTGTTAGTAACGGAGCTACATCTGCCTGAAATTTTTAGGATGAGGGAGTAGGAGGGTGGGGACTGCAATAACAACTACTTAGAAAGGTCCCACCTTGTTCCTGGTGAGTATCAGTAAAACTTCCACCTGACTTTTCAGGGAAACTTTAAGAAGCAGCTGACACTCCAAGGCTCAGCTTCCTGCCTGAAACATGCGCCTTTGTTGCTCCATGTCTCTAGTGTGACTTTGTCATACTCAGCTGTGACACAAAGGTTGTGACTATAAAACAGTGTTAATGTGTGCTGTGAACTGTGTCTAACCTTTGAGCAGCTGGACACTTGGTCAGAAAGGTGTCCTGCCACAGAAATGGCTGATTTGGGTAAAAATCAGGGAATGACTGCTAAGATCCCCTACAACTGAGTATTTGCTTTCACGTTCTGAGCTTGTTGGCAGGGATTGTTGTTTCTGGTGGAAAGCAAAGGAAAAGTTTCACCTCATTGACTGGCTTAGTATGCTTTTTTACATCTTTTTCTAACCAGAAAGGTTGATTTCAGTGTATATGAAGTAAAGGCAAGAGAAAAAAAGAGATTTGTCTGGCTAGACCAGAGGAAATAATCCCACTGAATTCCATCCTGTTGTGTGACTGAATATGTTACACTGTAAAAAACAAAATAGGCAACAGGAATGTTTACTCAGATTCCTCTCAAACTAAGACACTGCAGCAGGTTTCTAACCAGGTTTGCATTGTATACATTTTGCATTCTGCTTTGCACCACTTTTGCCTTAAAAAGATACAGAAATCTCATTAAAAGAGATAAAGAAAATATTCCACCAGGGTTCTTAGTGCCGTGTTTGCTCTGCCTGACTGTGGGTAAGGTGTTGGAGGTGTAATACAAAAGATTACAGCAGCGCTCTCCTTCCACAAATAAAGACTAAAATACAATTTCAATATATGTGTGTACTCAGATGTACACTGTGCACTGCTATACATAAACCAGATTTAGGATCCATAGCCAAAAACCCCCAATTAAATGGCACTTGGCCAGCATACTGTCCAATACGTGCTAACATGCAGAAAAATGAAAGAACTTGTGCAACTTTATGCTCGGCCATACTGCTTCACAGGTAATTGTATTTCCCAATTGTATTGAAGAAAGGAATCTTATTAGTTGCAAGTGAAGCTGACATTTAATTGCTGCTTCTGAGTCATTAAACTACACTGTTGTCAGTCACAAGTACGTACTAAACACGGTATGTAGTAATGCAATCATTCATAATTGCCTAAAGATCTTGTATCAAAACATGTAGAATTTCTTAACAATTTTCATATGTCTAAGGTTGCTAATGAAATTTTATGCTGTAATAGAAATTACAAAAATATGCCCAAACTGGCTGGAATTATATGTAAAAAACATTATGATGGCATAAGAAGCAAACTTAAATTTTGTAGTTGAGTATTCCCATCTGCAATCCTAATATTCTGTCGCAGTGACCGCTGCCGCCCACTGCCCAGGCTAGCTCCAGCGGTGTGTGACAGGAGTGGGGAGCAGCTGGAGGCACAGAACTTTAAAGCTGCTCCTCTGAAGCCTCAGCTCTACCCTGCAAAGCACTGGCTCCAAGCACTGTGGCAGTCGGCAGCCCTCGACGAAGGGAAAGATAAAAAGTAGCAGGGAGGCTTGCCACAGGAGGTAATCCAACTTTCTTGAAGGGTATCCACAGGGGTGGAACAGGGGGAGTAACCCAACTAGGGCCCAATAGGCGGACTAGGAGGGAGGGATGCTGGAGGGAAGGAGTCACATCTGGTCCAATGGTCTTGGTGGGGGGAGGGAGAGGGGTCACATGCCCCAATGGGGCGTCGAGGTTTAGCGGATTTCCAAGAGGGGAGGTAGCCGAGGGGGCAGGGTCTCAGGGGATTGACGGGGACCATATAAGGGTAATTAGGGAGGGCTTTGGTAACAGGCGCAGAGCAGTCCAGAACTTTGGGAGGAGTTTGGGCGATTGGCAGGGAAGGTACCAGAACAAAGGGAGGGGATAACCATTTTTGGGAGCACCGGGGGAGCGGCTTGGGTCTGGGGCAGACCAACTGGGAGTAGAAGTGGGGAAGGTAAGGACGAACCATTAGGGTACAAAGAACATACAAAATACAATAAAAACATTGCATCACCACAATATTCTTTCAGTATTTTGTGTGATGAAATTAGTTGGATCTATGAGCATTTAAAAATTCTTTTAAAGTTTTTTAATTTTTCCAAATTTGAGCATTGAAAAAAACCATATTTTTAAAACCATTTAATCTTTAGCAAAATAGGGCATTTAAATGACATACTTTAAATTATGGTCTTTGAGCTTTGTATTGCCTTTTACTTTGTATGCATGCATCTCTTCCTTCAAACCTCGACTTTATTATTTTCATAATTGATTATATCTCCATTCTCAAAAAATGGCACAATCTCCAAGAGATAAACATTAAGCTTTATATATTTAATGTTGCAGTGAAATCAATTTTGCTTTAAATCTCATGTTGTAGGGAAGGATGGGGGTCTCTTTACAACATAATTTCGTGAATACATTATTTTAGAGATTGTTATCTTCATGGTTGCTTCACAGTGTGGTGTGACACATTGAACCTAATGCTATTTGTGGTATTTTGAGAAAAGAGGACAGCAGAGGAAAGAACAGCTTGTAGCATACAGAGCTTGTGTTAGTGTTCTGTATTCATTTCATGGGCAAATGTCAAGGACCAAAAAATTAAAAATCTGTGTTTGTTTCAATGTGTAATGCATGTAAAGTAGCGTGCAGTTGTTGTGAGATATATTGTACTTTGCATGAATTTTCAAGGAATAGTTCCAATAGGTCAGTACCATCTCTTCTTGGCTCTGTTATATGAGATACGAATTGCTTTTCTTACAAAATGTTTGCATTATACTTAAAAACAAGCAGCATCTTTGGGAAAACTTCCAGAGAAAATAGTGTAAACATAAAACTGAATAGAGTTTGATGGCTAGATGTCACCAGGTGTTAAAAATTTAACTGATATAAAAAATACTCTGATTTGCAAGTACTTAAGTGCAGGAGGCATGGTCCTTCATTCAGGCTGGTAAGAAGTCTGTTGAAATTTATGGAATTCATTGATATTCCTTATTCAATTGTAGTTTAAATCTCTGTAACTTATGTATAGTTTAAGAGACAGATAAATAGAGCCAGATCCTTTGACTATGAGAAAAAACTGAGTTCTTCAATGATGTAAAGTCCAAACCTATTTTGCAAAAGCCTGTATGTGGCTCCACTTTTGGAAGAAGGCAGTCAGCTTGGTGCATCTTTGTGTGTATATTTGCTTTAACATTGTTCAAGGGCTATTTCAATACAGTTAAAATAGCTAGTTGAGCACAAAACCAAAATACAATCAGTTTTACACCTAATGAAAACCTTTTAAACCAAAAGTAAATGCTACAGCATGGATTTAAAATTATGTGCACTTTATCAATTTTACTGTGCAGTACTCAAGAATCCTTTGTGTATGACATTTGTAGAAATGTTGGTGCACCTTGGCCAGATACATTTACTGGATGAAGGCTGAGGTCTCATTTAATAGAAGTGTTTCCTTAAGGGCACCATTCTCCTCTCGGAAAACTTTATACAATTTCCATTGCATGGTCATTCCATTCCTCCTTAAACATTTAACCACATCTAAAATTTGCTGAGAAAAATAAAACCTCTCCTCTAGTAAGATATCATCTGAGCTACATAGATGTTTCTGGCAATACTTGTTAAGAATTTATCAATTTGTTGAAGTTTAATATTAAGATTTTGGAAGAAAGCACAAAATTACTGCTAATGTCTTGTAGTTGTGACATTAACAGTAGAGGTCATGGCGTGACAGTTCCTTTACATTGAATTTCACAATTTTGCACAAGTGAACTGGTAGTTTTAATATAGTAAAATGAAAAGTCGTACATTTAGGAAGGAAGAACATGAGTTAAAAATTTATTTTTGTACTGGAAAATGATGAGTCTGAAATTGCCAATGAGCTAAACATGACCTTCAACTCTGTAACTGAAATGACCTGCATAGCCCTGGAGTCCTGAATTCAGAGGATATTGGTAGTGAAGTTGAGCCACAGGAAGCACTGCTGCATGGGGGGGCTTTCACAAAAACATTTCCTAGAGCTTCTTAAAAAATGCCAAATACTCCAGCTGAAATCTGTTAGCAGCTCAGCAAACTCCTCTCCTAACTAGACAACGGAGAGAAAATATAAGGAAAGGCTCATTGATCAAGGCAAGGACAGAGAGAGATGACTCACCAGTTACTGTCATGGGCAAAATAGATTTAGCTTGGGGAAATTAGTTTAATTCATTACCAATCAAATCAGAATCGGATAGTGTTAAATAACCCCAAATTTCAAAAATGCCCTCTCCCCACCCTTCACTTCTTCCTGGGCTTAACTTAACTCCTAATTTCTTTATCTCTGCACCCTGACCAGGACAGGGGCACAGGGAATGGGGGCTGCAGTCAGTTCGTCACACATTGTCTCTGCCACTCCTTCCTCCTCAGGAGGAAAACTCCTCACACTCTTCCCTTATTCCAGTGTGGAGTCCCTCCCACCGGTGGCAGTCCTCCATGAACCTCTCCTATATGAGTCCTTCCCATGGGCTGCAGTTCTTCACAAACTGCTCCAGTGTGGGTCGTTCCCATGGGGTGTAGTCCCTCAGGAACAGACAGATCCGCAGGTGGTCCCCCATGGGATCACGGGTCCTGCCAGCAAACCTGCTTCATTGTGGGCTCCCCTGTCGATAGGGCCACAGGTCCTGCCAGGACCCTGCTCCAGCATGGGCTTCCCATGGGTTCAGAGTCTCCTTCAGGCATCCACCTGCTCCAGCATGGGATCCTCCAGGGCTGCAGGTGGATCTCTGCTCCACCATGGACCTTCATGGGCTGCAGGGGCACAGCTGCCTCATGGTCTGCACCACGGGCTGCAGGGGAATCTCTGCTCCTGCACCCAGAGCACCTCCTGCCCCTCCTTCTTCACTGACCTTCAGGGCTGTTTCTCTCACATATCCTCACTTCTTCCTCGCACTGTAGTTGCCATACCCCATCCCACCCCCCTTAGCTATGTTATCCCAGAGGCACTACCACTGTCGCTGGTGCACTCGGCCTTGGCCAACAGCGAGACCGCTATGGAGCTGGCTGGCACTGGCTCTGTCACACAGCTTCTGGCACCTTCTCGCTGCAGCCACCCCTGCAGCCCCCCTGCTACCAAAACCAAGTGACATAAACTCGGTGCAGAGGGCTATTGTTAAGAAGTGCCCCAATAACATCACGTTGCTCTGTATACAGACAGAGAAATACCTGATGCTCTGTGTCTCTGAAACTAGCGGGTGAGTTCACAAGGTCACATACAGTGAAATTAAGCTGTAATGGTTAAATCTTAATTAAGAGGAAGCCTTTACATTAAGCCATGGATACAAATAACCTGAGAATGCTTAATGAGCAAGTGTAATATGTTCATCTTGCTTTAAATCACATCTGGGTATTTCTTGAAAGGTTTTATGTATTTAAATCTCAAAATATGGACTAGGTGATAGCACTGCTGTAAGGAAAAAAATGCATCTTATGTAACAGAGTATCTAGACCTGACGATCGCAGTGGCCCCTTCTGGCCTCAGTCTGTTTGCATTCTTATTTCTGTAATTAACAGTATGAGAGCTACGCAGATAGGAAGAAAAAAACACGACAAAACTCAGCTATTATTCAGTCAATTCGTGATCATCTAAAGATGTATAAAGAATGACTCCCCAGGTGGGCTACACCTTGGAAAGGTCTTATGATGATTAAGAAATCTGATTGAAAACTCGCATATGCGTTGCCATTGGTAGAGGAAGAAGGCAAATGATGCTGTATGTTCTTCTCATCTTGCTTAATTACTTTTTGCCATAATTACTCTAAATGTAATCACTCTCCATTACTCCTGCATAGCAATTTATTTTTTCCTTGGCAACTACGAGCTGATGTTTGCTGGCCCATTACAAACACCTGCATTTCCCTCCATAAATTGTTGTCTACGTTTTTACGAATCTCTTGCAAAACTATTGGAAATCTTTACAAGCTAGAGCCTCTGACAGTAAAGTTTTCAATTCCACCTTGCTTAAATGAAACATTATATGTTTATTGAACAAACATAATCTGCCATGATGTTTCTGATAGAGCAGTCAACATTTTGGGCAGATTTGGACATGTTGTGTGACAGATAAACCTGACTAATTATGGGTGTCCTATGTGAGTTTTAGAAATAATAGTTACAAAATTGCTCCTGTCATGAATTCTGCTCACTTGCAATAGTTGCACAACGCTCTGATCGTGGTATCCTGTCCCTTTGGAGGGGTGGCCCCCTAACCTGCTGTCAGCGGGCAGCCTTTGCTGAGGATGCTACATGGTCAGGCCAGCACCTCATCCCATTTATAGCTGTTTCCCAGCTTGCCTACCTGCCATGGTTTGGCTTGTTGTAGGTGGGAAGGCTGATGTGAATGTGGGCTTAGCTGTTCCTGAGACTTCTGCTTTCTCCTTACTAAAATATATACAGAGCAGGGTTTGTTCTGTGTTGTATTTTGTTTTGTTTTCTCCTACCCTCAGTGCTACAAGAGAGGAGCAGAGAGACTTGTTTGTCCTTCGTAAGTAAGCATAACTGGATCTTGAGAAGCAAGAAAACCTCTTCTGTACTTTCAACCCTGAAATCTGTGACAGTGCAATATCAGAGTGGCCACAGGGAACATCCTTTCTTCCTTCTCCTTACCTTCTGTCATTTGCCACTTGAAGTGAAATTCATCTTGTTCTAGTTATACAAATAAGTTACTCCCACAGTTCCATATCTGTAAAGACAAAATGAATTGCTATAGATTTAAGGATATCCTGGTAGTCTGGCCTGATGCACTAATTGAAAATTAGCATCTAATTATTAGCCTCAGAGAAGGAGAAAGAAGGGTAGGGGGAGAGGGAGTAAATGTTGAAGACAGTTGTGTGTGTGAATGGAATTACTTATGGTCCCACCTTTCAATCTCTGCCTAGGTAATACTTAGTGGTTTGTAGGCAGTTTGCTGCTATAAGGAATGCAGAATCCTCTGGACTTGAGTAATTTAATTTTTTTCATGTATTTATCTCTGCATGTCTGTAATAAACCTTGCAGGATCATATTTCTCTTAGGTTGCCACTTGTTGCTCTACAGTGTTATCCTGAGATGTGTTTTCAGATTTCCTTGCATTTATATATTTATATGAAGTTTTAAATATTCTTTTAAACTCCTGTGATGATATTAAAACAAAAGGGTTTGTTTTACCTCCAGTTCTGCAGACACCTGGCCAGAAGGCACAATTCATGTATAAATCACTACTAAATATCTGGGGAAATAACTTAGTGGCACTTGAAATTATTATTGGGGCAAAATGAGACACAGCAAGGATGTTCAAATATGAACCTAATTTTCACTGCAGTATTACACCTTATAATAATGTGTGACACCTGATTGGAAAAAATACTTATACTATGATTCCGTGCTGGAAAAATTCTTTGTGTAAAAGTAATGCAGAACTGCACCACGAATATGGCTTAAAATATTGTTCATAAAAATGCTCATGATCATTTTGCTATGGATGAAATAATAGGTGGATATTCAGGATATTTTTAATCACAGGCAACTCATTAAAATGGGCGAGGGTTGGTGTTTTGCTAATTTTGCCACATCCAAATGTAATGTCAATTGAACTAGAATTTTGTATTTAATTTTTTTTTCATTAGATTTAATTAATTTATAAGGGCAAGTTTTTCTTCCTCTTTATATAAGACAGCACTATTATCAATTGTTTAGTTGAGTACAAATGGAAATAAACGGTCTTTCCTACTTCTACTCTGTATCTTACAGTATCTCCCTCTCCTAAATATACTATTTAGACACTTTTCCTACTTTTCACTGGTGAATACTGATTTTCTTGTAATTTGAAATCACTTCCATCTGTGTAAAAGAACTTGGTAATGGAATGGCTGCTTCATGGCTGATAAAAAAAGGAAATTATTCTAGGAGGAACTATGTTGTGCACATTATTTTGTTTGTAAAATTTGACTTAGACCTTGTAATTGGAATCCTTTTCTTATGTATGAATGTTATTTGCTGTATTTCATTCTGTCTAACTAAAATGATGCAAACAGATCATATTATTTGCTTGATGTCTCAAATTTCTAAAAAAATTGTGTGTCCTAGTCAAATTAAAGCTCATGGCACTGAATGCCTGTCCATGTCCTGTGTTTCTTTTCTATAAAAACCCCTCACTGTTATTGAAAAATTTACTGCTTTTAAATTACTTTTATCCTTCTAACAATTACTGCTTGAGAGAGAAAGAAGAGGGAGAATATTTGTAAGACTGTATTTCTAAAGCCAAGAACTGTGTTACACACTATTTTAAGAGGCAAAAGGGTAAATTAGCAAAATGCAACTATGGGTGAAACTGATGTGTTACTGCTCCATATTTATGTAGACAACTAAGTTGAGGACATCCCTTGTACATCCATTAGAAGGATGTACTGAAGCATCCTTTACTGAAGGAAGTCAAAAGATAAAACCAGGAATATGTAACAGTAAAAGATCTCGAACGAAATAAGTGGGATACTGGGAATGCCAGCTGTCACTGGGCATTTTGAAAGTTCTCCAGCATGAAATTTTTGGGATGGATCACTACGTGATTTAGCAGGTCAGTAAGTTTTCCCACCAGCCATAGTTCTGTTATGACCTGTAATTTATTTTGCCTTTTTTTAAAAATCTGATTTAACTTCCCAGGAAGTTAGGGAGTCTTTCTAATTATTTTGGTGGAAATCACCTCTGACTTTCTCCCACTACCAAATAGTGTTCAAATTGCTGTTTCTTCAGTCTTCCACCATGCTGCAGAACGGTGTTTTTGTGAAGACAGAAAATGAAGTATTCTCTAAGGAAGAAGAAAACCTCCTGATTAGCCTTTAAGGTCATGAAATCTGACCTTTATGTCAGGAAAGCTGCAATGTCTGTCAGGGTGAGACTTGACCTCATTTGCTATTTCTTGAACAATACAAAACCAAGGGCTTAAGTTCATCCCTGGAAACTCTCTGGAAACTCCCACTGCTGCAAAAAGCAAAATGAAAAGTAACGTCTCATTTTTAAAATGTGTAACAATTCAGAAATATCTAGATAATGCATAAACACTCCATCTCATTGTTCAATATACACTGCATATAGAATAGTTATTTCTAAAAAACAGATCAAATGATTCCTCAAAAAAACCCACCCTTGGATGTTAGCATAAACAATTAAGTTAAGAAATTATTAAAAAGCCTCTTAGAGTGGCAGCCAACAATATCCATCAGAGTTTTTGGTCTAGTTGCAGAAAGGCAGACATATGCCTTCATCTCCCTGTTTTCTGTATTTTATCTTAGTATTGCTTCAGCTTTTACTTTGTATTTTCTGCTTACTTTGCTTTCCCTGTATGAATCATAATTTATTTAAAAAAATCAAAATGACAGTTGTACAGAACTAGTCATTTACAGGCCTGATATAATTATTTTGTATTAGAAGTATACTTTTACATGTAGCATTAATAGCAATAGTCACAATTTCTTGCACCTGCCCCTGAATTCTGTTGAAGTGTTTGTGAGCTGTGTAAGCAAGAGAAACTATCAGTTTACCCAAATTTAAGTGACCAGCCTACGTCAAATAAAGTTTCCACAGAGACATCAAACAGATGTTGCCAGAACATCTCATTGTGTGAGCGTTATCATCTCATTAGGAGCCCTGAGATATTCTGTTCCATTAAACCGGGAGCAGGCAGGCTGGACTAGGTGTCTGAAACATTATGTAGCTCTGTGTGTCTGTTTACTGTGCTTGGTCATGCCTAATCCTCACTGCTTCTAATGAGGTTTTTCATGAAGTTAATTGGATTGCGAGGTTTTGCCTCTAAGAGCTGTGTGACTGCAGTTGCAAGTCTGCTCTGGTTAAATCACTAAAAGCAGGTTCCTGCTGCATTCTGAAAGCTTATTTTGGTATAGCTTTCTTCAGAGGTTTTTCTTTAGTTATTGTTTTCTATTTTAACTGCTTATTGTTTGTCCAAATCTGCTTTTATTGATGTTAAAGAGAGTATTCTTTCTAGTGGTGGGTGCTCCATCCCTGGAAACAATCAAGGTTGGACTGGGCGGGTCTTTACTGCAACCCGATCGAGTTGAAGATGCTCGTTGCAGGGATGTCCAATGAGATGACCTCTAAAGCTCCCTTCCAACTCAAATTATTCTGGATTGCTTTCAGTGGGATTAATAACAGCAAGAAAATGGTGGTGTAAGTAATGCAATGGACCAGTAGCAGTGGACCAGGACCTGCATGCCCTTGGATATGATGTGTCCCCTGATATCATCCAACACTTGTAACAGAGAGATGGGGCTGCTGTCCTCTAAGAGACTCATGAGGAGTGTCTCGCCTTCTTCCCAAGCTCCTGGAGACAGAGCTCTGACAATACAGACTGTCATTGAGGTCCTGCACAATCTCATGTGCCTAGTGCTGGAATGGTGTCTTCTGATGCAGCAGCTTTGGGGGACTTTTCTGAGTGACTAATGCAGGCCAGTTCCTCATCACTCCCATTATTTTTGACATACCTTGAAAATTTTTGCCTAGATTTTTTTCTTCTGTACAAATATAGCTCACAGCACATCCTAAACAGTGTGCCTAATACATTTTGTTAATTTTTTTGGAGTGATGCTCCTGAAATCCAAAAGAAGGTTTACACAGTCCTCAATGCTGTCCTTTCAGAGGTAAACAACATGTTCTCCCATACACTTCTTAAATCAGGGCCATCAAATCCAAGAATGCTGGGTAAGAAATAATGGAAAGGATTAGCAGTACAACTGTTATATCATACATCAGCAAGTCATTTGGTATTTTCAACAAATGCAAAATTATTTATTGGCTTGCTAGGCTAGCTGCTAACACTTACGAGCTTAGCAACTAAGTTACAGAGTCAGATGAATAAAAACATGTTTTGGAGGAAAATATTTTGGGGACTTGTAAAGAGAAACAAAAAATGAGATCAGGATTGATTAGGTTATGTTACAGAGGAGAATGCTTGAAGAATACAGTATCTCTGTGGTGAAAATATCAGCTCAGCATGGAAAATATATCCATGGCTTTCTAACAATTCTGTGGGCCAAAAATTTATTTTCTGATAGTTTCTGTGAAACCCTCAACAGTTAAATTAAATAGACCCATTCCTACTTAAATCTAGTTGGCTCATATCTTTTGCTTTCCCAAATATTGTATGTTTAATCTTAATTCACTCTTCCTTTCCTCTGTCAAATGTAGATGTAAAAAAGCTCTTTGACCCAAATTGTAGTGTCTCTAAAATCAGAGAAGACAATTAAAATGAAAGCCTGGTAATCATGGAAAATAAATCTTAGAGCAGTACCAAAAAATACTGGGGTCAGATGTATCTCAAAATGTCATTTTTTGTACTTTTTCCTTTCAATAAGACCTTTGTTGAAGCTATTGCCTGGGTCACCTGCAAAGGCACCTTATTCCTGCCATGGAGGAAAGTGTTGCTCCTCCAAGGTCCTTAGGTTAGCAGTAACAGCACAGCGGTGTGGGATACCCCAGGGAAACCTGATTGTGTCACCTGCCAGGCACAGACCACTCCGGTGTGCCTGGGGTGGGCAGCTGCAGCAGCTTTGGCTGTCAGCCGTGGCCAGGCAGGGCTGTAGAGACGGGGCCAAGCTGAGCCTGACTGATCCTGGCTCAGGGTCCATGGCCAGGCAGGGTCAGGCTGTGGGGAACTGAAGACTGGCCCTGGTGCAGCATCCCTGGAGCAGGGGCTGACAGCCCTGGGGGTTGAAATGGGGGCCTGGGCCACGGGCAGGTGAGGGGGCCCCCTGGGGTTGGGCAAGGAGGGGCAGGGCTGTGGATGCTTTTGGGACCCTGGGATAAATAATCAGCATTTTCGTTTGCAAACTCATCAGCACTTTAACCAGAAGATGGAGCCTGAAATTAACTTGTGCTAATGATACAGAGCTGACTGGAAAACTTCGGAGGAATGCCATATAAACCCTGTGTAGTGGTGACAGAGCAGGTAGGTCCAGTGTATTCAGACCGATATTAATATACATTTATTCCATGTAAAATCTCCAAATATTCATTGTTTAGTAGGAGCTGAGAAATAATTTTTAGGGATTTGAATACATAGGACAAAAATATTTCACAGTTGTAGCATATAATAGACAAAATATGCTATATTGTACAAGGTAGTATTTTCCATATAGTACATAAATATAGGGATAGTGTAAAATTTTGCCTGTTTTTGCACGATATACCAGACTGTATAATTATCCACTGTATAATTATCAGCCTAAGGGCATGGTTCTGAAGAAAGTATTTGCCTAATCGTCTTTCCAAGGTTTTTGGTTTTTTTCTTAGCAGGAGCATAGGAAGCAATAAAAGTTAAATAAGGTTAATATGAGAGAGTTATGGATCGTTCATGTTTTATAAATATGGGTGGAAAATAATAAGATTATTAATAGAGCTAGAGCTCTAAAGAGACAACAGATTGCTAAGAATCTACTTTTTCTACTCTCGTGCAGATAACAATAAGAATTTGGGTTTTGTATTTATCTGCAATGACGACCTACACATCATGTGAAAACACATATACAAATGTGCTTTTATAACAACAGTGATTTGAATTTCTATTGTTCTACATTTTATCTTGGGAATTTTGGTTGCAATTGGAACGAGCTATTTGGAATGTTCCATGTTTCTGTAAGCAAAATAACATATAAATGAGGCCAGCTGATGAGATAGCTGTGGGTTCCAATGACCAAATCTGTTGCTAGGCTCATAGTTCCAAAACCAGAAAGTCCACAGCCTCATAGAACAAAGCACTGGTAATGATATAAACTCATTTTTGGCTCTGTTTTATAAAAAGCTGACAGTTAGCTTGTTGCCAGAAAGCTTTGTGCTGGATAACATTCTGCAAACTATGTAAAAGACACATAAAAATACAAGCTGACACAAACTCCATATTGTGTACAGATTTGAAGTAGTATATTCACATCTAACAGGGATCACTGTTGCTGAGTGATTGAGTGGTGCCCAGAGGTGAATGAGAACAGTCACACATCCAGGGAGTGCCTTAATAGAGAGCAAAAACCAGAAACATTGCCTCTTCAAAACAGAAAATCTCACAGCAACAAAATTCTTTGCAAATTTTACTGATGGCAATGGTAACTTAAGACAGCATGATCTAATAAAGAAAACAAAGTAAAACAGTGGCTAAAGGTCTTATGCTTTGCACATTAAAGCTATTGAAACTTTGCTGTTGTAGTTGATGGACACAGCAATTCACAAAAAGAAATCTAAATGATGTGAGAGTTAAATCTGCCATTAATAATTAATACCTAATGATTCCCTAAGCTTGTATGGTATTTTATAGCTGCCTAATGTTAATGCCAATCCTAGTAACTTCAAATGCTATGTGGGCAATCTATGAAGGGACAAAATGGTGCATCCTCAATTAAATAGGTGGCTTGCATCTTGTGATTTTTTTGCATTGCCTGTTTACATGTCTCTCTCCAGGATTACAGAAACTACCTTGCAAAACAACAGTTAAAATGCAGGAAAAGAAAAAAAGCACCACTACAGATATAATTTTAAAAATAAATAATAGAAAATTATAGCTAGATATGTCAGGTTTTTAAATATCCTTACCAAAAATTATGAGAATGTGGTACATTCCCAAGCTGTTGATATTGAAGTTTTGTTATTTTCAACCATTTTTGTTTTGACAGAGCTCCTTGTTTTCCTCTTTCCTTGCCAGGACTTGCTATTACAACCAAACATTCTTTGTTATTCTATTGTGTGAGAAAGACAGGTTCTTGAAAGGAAATGAGCAGCTTTGTTTACTACTAAACTGTTAATATCAATCTACTGTTATTAATAGGAAGAAGGATGGTACCAGCATTTTAATAATGACTAAAATCGTGCATTTGTTATTAGATATAGCACTGTTAGATGATATAGTTTTGTTTGAATATAGTATTTGTTATTGTGTACAGTTTAAAAAGCTAATGCTAATTATAGTCGGATACATTTTGAGCTCAGAGGGGAACCAACATTTTCTTTTGACAGATCTCCCTAGTTACACCAGCCATAAAATTTCATCCACCTCAGCTACAGGTTTCTCAAAGAAAGGGCAGGAACTTGCTACAGGCACATACACATCTCATTTTAGTATTTTCTGTACAGGTTCTCTCAGTCAAAACTGCAATGGGAGTTTCGTGGCCACCTTAAACCAACATATCCTTAATCAGATTCTCTGTGAGATTTAGGATACAGCTACCTGAATGCAACTTGTGCCACTAGAATATGGGGCAATAGAGACAGAGGGTGAGCACTTGCAGGCAGGAGATAGACTGGGTTTTTTGATAGCTGTGCCTGCTTTATGTCATTGTAAAGCAGTTGTGAAATTACAGCTTGTCATTAGATTTCAGAGATATCTTAGAAATGTCCGCTAGCAAAGGCAATGATCAACGTTAAATCTCCCTAACTCATGATGATTTTTTTCTTATGTTCCTTGTCTGCATAGATAGAAAATATACTTTTCCTGTATTTAACCCAAGAGTCTGCTTTGCTTATATCCTTAGATCATAAAATTCTAAATGAAAATTGCCCATCTCATTCCCATTCCAATCCAGCAGCAAACTCTGTGCCATCTCACTGCCCTCTCCTCTGTGCCACAAAAAGAGCAATTTCCATCCATTTCCATTCCCTTTCCCTACTGACATTTAATGTATTCAGACCAAGTGTTCTTTAGTCTTCAGCAAGAACATTTTCAGGTTTTTTGCATTTATATAGCTCTGAAAAAAGATGTAGGGGTCTAATGAAACTTTTCTTCTTACCTGGGGGCAAGCTGTCAGTAGCAATGAGCTCAGTGCAGAGTTTGGTTTGTCAAGTTTCTCTGACAGACTAAATAGTCACACCTTGCTCCTAGATCAGATGAGAAGAAGACTGGCATCAAGTGTGCTGCAAATCCAATAAATAGTGTGCTGCTTCTGTGGATAGTCAAAGCTAATCATAGCTGATGGGAAATGCTTCATGCAGGTTTTTTTTCTGACGGGCATGTATTTTTCCATTATTTGATATTCTGTTAGAAAAGGCCTTAATTCATCTCCCCCTTCTGCCTGCTTTTTATTTGACTTTAGAAAAACAAAGTAGCCTAGCTATTGAGTTATTTGACTAGTGGAATGACAAAACTGGACAAACCTGTGGTACAGAATATTTTTAATATTATCTTCAAAGGGGCAAGTCTGAAACATGAAAAACACACTGAAAAGGTGTAAAGAAGGATTACACTTAGGTGCTGGAGTTGTTGCAGAGACTTGCCAGGGATAGGTGGTTGGTGCATGGTGAGAATGCAATTTGCTGTCAGCCATGCCTTGTTTTAGAGTGTACCATGCGTGTGTAAACACCTTTTCACTTACCACGGAAAATTCGCTAAAATAATTTTATATTACTCCCAAGTCCTGCTCAGATCCTGTCACAATCCAGATTATAAAACCAAACAAAAATGTCAGTACAATTCACGTACTGAGCAGTCTCCTAACTTCAGACACCTTCTAGAGCATATTACAAAAACCTGTCACTCAAATACAATGACTTTACTTGCCCATATTTCCAAAGACACACCATTGGGCCATTTCACCACTCCACCCCTTGCCAGTCTTAATTTTGAGCAATAAACATACAATGAAATATAGAAAATACATGCATTTACACTGGAATTTTACTGTTTTTAGAGCATATTGAAAGTTAAAACAGAAATGATGATTTATTAAGTTTTGAGTGGTTTGCAGTTAAGTTAAAATAAGCTAAATTTCCTGGTAATTTTAAAGGCATCTCTTCGTGATAGATGATTAACACTAAAGTTTTGAAGAAAGTATAACCCCTGAACTAGAGCCTGTCTCTGTTTAGATTGCTGAAAGAAAATTGTAATAAAATTTTAAGGTGATTTGAGTAGCAACTAGGACTAGATTTAAAAATCCTAGACTTGTATTAATTGCGTCTAATGAAATCAATTTTTTTAGGCTAAAATACATACTAGTGATAGTTTATATTTTTCTTGTGTGACATATATTAGGTAGTTTTATATTACTAATGAAGAATTTTAAATGAGTGATATGAACTTAATTGGACTTCTGATTTCCATAAACATTCAACATTTTATAAATATTAAAGAATGGTATCAAATCTGTAAAGAAAGTATTTTAATATTTCACTCATTTAAATTTGCATTATGAATTTATGCCTTTATATAATTAATTAATATTCTAGTAGAAGTTTAGCATGATCCTTAGGTAGTTCAAAGCATAATTTTATATATCCCTAGGATATTAAGCAAGGTGCAAGGTCCTGCCCCTGTTCAAGGCCACATTGGATGGGGCTTCAAGAAGCCTGGGCTAGTGGAAGGTGTCTCTGCTTATGGCAGGAGGGTTGGACTAGGTGATATTTAGATGTCCTTTCCAACCTGAGCCTTTCTCTGACTCTGTATAATTCAAAATTGTAGGGTTTTTTAGGGAGTTTCATATAGAAATATAAGATTGCAAAGTAATATTTATTTTAGGGGGGGTTTTTTCTGTTTGTAGATTTAAATAACCATCTGAATTTATCTGCCTTTTCATGCATATTTTGAGTACTTTATTGGTTTTCATCCTCTGCTGCCAGAAGCTAAGATATTATCATACCACTGCTGGATTCTGAGGTTGCTGTAGTTCTCTGATTTTCAGAGAGGAAAAGGATTAATATCATCAAAATGTTATAAGCAACTTGAGTGTGCCTATTTCTACTAGGAAAGGAGACATGCAATTCCTTTTTACCTCTTTTAGACTGCAGGCTTTTAGCTTGAAATCTTTTTCCACAGTCCAGATTTTTCAGTCAGGCAGGCACTCAGGCACTCAGGCACTCACTCAGGGTCTCTGTCCCTCTTTTCCCTTCTCCAGGTCACTCTCACACTCTTTTTGTTTGCATAATCTGAAAGGGGTTTTCTTCTCATACACTAGAATATTTACATCTGAGAGATTTTCTCATGACTGACACTGTGTTTGAGTAGTTGGATTTTTTAAAATCTCATGTTTAACCTGATTATATTATGCTGAAAACATCTTGGAGCATATTAGAGATGTGCTGAATAAAAAGACATATGTACATTCTTGATGTATTTTATACATGATATCTTTTTTAATCCATCTGTCTCTTTACTTCAGGACACTGAAGGCATATGAAAGATTATTAAGCATTCAGGGATGGCTGAAGTGCCAAAGTAATTGCAGAAGTGGTGCAAGAAGCAAAGGGATACTCAAAGCAGTTAACAAACTCTCATGGCAAATATCTTGTAACGATCAGGCTCTGCCTTTATCGGGGTTTCAGAAACAACTGGGGATAAATAAATTACATAAATGTATTCAGGAGCACAAATCTTCTAGAGTAGATGTCAAAGAAATTGTAAAGTGCAGCATCTTTAAAATTAACAACTAGTACAAAGAAGCATGTGTCAGATGCTAGGAGGACCAGTTGATTGCTTTTCAGGTATAGATCTGGAGGGAGCAAAGTGGATCTTTAAATGTCACTTGGGAAAGGGCAGAATGGGAAGGAAAAACTAAGAAAAGACACCCATGAAGAAGAAGAGTCTTTAATGTATTTTGAGATCTTGACAGATGTATGTATGATTAAGCTTGGCTGTGAAAAATAAAGATGTCATTGCTGTTTTACTAGTATGAGACAATAAAACGCCAGTAACTCACAAGTAACTGCAACTCATATAAGCCATGAGGATAACAGAATCTTGCCAAGTTCCACTGGTAATTATATGTGTAGAGGCAGCAGTTTTAACTTGCTCCTGCAGAATGTAATAAAAATATAAATCTGAAGTTTAATCCTGTAAATTTACTGTTACTAAATGCCTGCTCATAACATATTTATTAGAATTTAGGTCTGCGTTTGAACAGTTTGTTGCATAGTGACAGAACAGTCTCCAGTATAAATTCCAAAGCTCTGGAATAACATCAAAATGAGTTTCAAATGAGATAGTTCTACTATACAGAGGCCGTGTAAACATCTGGACTGTTTGTATGGCTTGGACAAGGCTGAGGAATGTACTATCCTATGTAGGCATAAAATAAAAAGCTGGGAATTTAAATTGTTTTAGTAAAGGTACGAACCACTGATTTTTATTGTTAACACTGGCCACTGAATGTTTCCATTAACTCAGTAAGGCTAAACAAAGTACTGAAGACCTAGTAAGAATTGTTTGTAAGCTCAATGTTTCCTGAAAGGGGAAAAAATATTTCTGTAGTAGTATGTATTGCCTATTACTGTGAACATACAAATAGATCTAGAGTTCTCAAATAGCAATAAATGGGTGGTATTGTGCAGAGATAAATTGGAGCCTGTCAGTCTCCTGTCTTCCTATAAAATAGTTGTATAAGATGCATTTGAAGAAGATGTTGTCCACAGAGATAAATGTTGCCTGTATGATAGCAGAGGCGGTGGAAAAGGTATTGAGTTTATAAACTTGTCTGATATCCATGATAATGAAAACCTTGAAAATACAAGAAGGAAGAAAAATATATGCTGTCAGTTCTTTCATACTTTACAGCTAAGGAGAAAACCAACTTTTTAGAAATCCAACTGATGCCATGAAGATTTTTTGCCTTTTCTTTTATTCCCCTGTTATACCTTTTTTACAACTTCTGTATTCCTAGTGCTTTTTCCCTACATTCTTGGACTTGTTTGTCAAGCTGGGAGACTAAACATTTTAGAAGCTTTGTAGCTAGGGATCAGTGTGCCCCAGACCCCAAGGTCCTCTCCAGAACACATTCTGTAAACCAAGATAGAACCATCCAGGAGAAGGCTCCTTGGGGAGGGGGGCTCACTCGAGCCTCTCATTGGGGAATCTTTGATAGATATGCTAATTAGTAAAACCTAGAATGTTATACCCAATCTTTTGGGGCATATTCGGCGGGGTGCATTTCGATGCATATGACCTGGACGTGTGCACCTAAGGATCCTTAAAATAAATACCAAGGTAAAATCCCTTTTCCCCTTCTAATCCTGTATGACTCTTGATTTTTAAGACCAGGAAAAGGCATCACAACTAGTTAAATTTTCATTATTGATTAAATAAAGAAAAATATCTAGGTAATGATAAGTTTATATGTGAAGAATCTGAGACTTTAAAAGCAAAAGTTTAGTTGAATTCCCGATTGCATAATTTTTTCCCTTAAGTGTGCTGTGAAAAGCAGCTGCACTAGTAGCAACTGTGGGAGCTGGAGAGAAGCTTACAAAATTATCTGACCCCTACCTGACCATCCATAAGCTTTTTAATTAGCCACAGCAACTCTCAAACTGTTGCCTGTAAGAATAGTTGAAAGATTTCCTTAGTAGGATCTTGATCAGTACAAATGTACTGGGTTTGGAGAAGTGTTTGCTCCTGTGGGCTGGCCTAACAAATGAATGCCCCAGCAGCACCAGCAGCTAGGTGGGGATGGAAGTCTGACTGTCGTTTGTGAGACCAAAGGCAACTTTAGCCTGGTATCCCATTTCAGCAGTGATCAAAAGTGAAGGCTCAATAAATAGTGATACCACTGGGAGAGGTTATATGGCAATTCCTTCTGATAGTCTTGCATCTTTATCCTATTTTCAGTTCAGGGACTCAAGAGTTGGATGGGATTTCCAAACACTTTGTACCACTCAATGACTTTTTCTCCAGTGTATTTGATGGATTGCAAAGGCTACTGCATCTTCAGTTCAGTCTTTGGTCTTCTGGAGATCCCCAAATTGCAGATTACCAGAAACAGGGAATATAAAACAGAGATGCATTGCTATCTTTTCCCCAAGTCAGTAGGGCAAGTGCAAAGCTCAGTGTGCTGTAGCAGTGCAGACTTGGTCAAATTCAAAAAGTTCTCAAAAGCAGCAGGGGTGGTCCTGTGTCACAGAGCTGTGTACTGCAGGCTTTCTTCATCTTGAAATAATACAGTGCATGACTGGAGATGACAAATAAAGTAGAAAGCCCTTAGTTTAGTTCACACCAAAGAAGCAATCCCAGAAGCTGCTGTCAGTGAGTGCTGAGGACTGTCGATAGGAAGAAGCTGCCCTGTTGCTGTTTCAGAGGTCTGTGAAGCATGTGTGAATGAATGTACTGTACTGTGACAAAGGAAAAGACAGTGACATTTTAGGAAAAGGTTGTTTATGATTCACAGCATCTTCCCCTGTGCTACTGCCTTTTCTATATACTCCTGAATCATAAAAAAGTTACTGTTACTTAAACATCCCCGATGTGTCAGCTTGCCGATCTTTCTGGCCTTAAAAGTCCATCCAAGCCCACCTCTTTTCCTGAATCATTTGCCCTGCTTCTTCTGCCTGATACTCTGTTCCAAAAACAAAACTCTCTTTTCTGTATTTTTTAGCCCACTCCACTTCACCATTACTGAAATTACAGGGACAGTTTAACAGTTTTCTTCTAAAAGACTGGTTCAAGTACAGTTCCAGCTGAAGTAAAAAAATAAAAGTACATTTATTAATACTGCAGTTTCCATGGCACTGAAGAATTCAGACATTTTCTCGCACGTTTTGACAAGCTGTCTTTGTACTGAGAGACCATAGAGATCACAAGTGGGTTTTATGCTGAATCCTTTTGTGATATCAGCTGCGTTTTAATCAGGAAATGGCAAATACATGGATAATAGGGTTGCCAGACACAAGGGTCTAGTAGTCTGTCACTCTTCTTCGTACCACAGAAGTGGTCTCAGAGAAATTTTGACTGTATGAATGACAGGAAGATGCAGAGCAGAAGACATGCAGGTAATTACTCCGAGGTTTTTTTGCCATTGAACAAGCTGCCTATCTTTGTGACCTGGAAGCGAGCACTTGGTTAAAAATGATGATAGGAGTGCTGCAAAGTAATCGTATATGCCATTCTTTAGAAAGTGTCTCCCTTAAGCTTTGTTGAGTACAAAGGTGCCCGTGCCAGATGGATGAAGACAGCTCTATTAGATATGAATTATTTTACATCTCCTGTCAAGGTACAGCTACTGTGTGTTTCACATAGGTTGCACAGCTTTTGAGGCTAGCACCGCCCTCTCTCTCCCCCACCTTACTTACTGTCTATCTGCACTGTATATCCAAAATATTCTATTAACTGCTGAAAAGTGAAGCTTTTGATAGGAGAAAAATGCTAGGTTGAATTACTTATAATTTTTTTTTTCATTCAGTTATTAAATGCTACAGAATATACATTCAGTAGTGAATCCATTTCACAGAGTAAGGTAGTATTTGATTAGTACAATTAAAACTTTTTCAGACTCTGAGAGATAATTTAGATGATATGTGTTACTACAGTCAGGAAGTTTTATTTGAGTCTTGTACATGGTAAAGCAATGGAAGTTAGTTATTTTGAAAACCTGATGGCCTAACTAGATTGCCTTGGAGAGTGATCATGCTGAGATTGGAAATGGGAATAAAAGAAGAAACCCTTGCAGAAGGTGTTAAATCCATCAGCTGTCTGTCAAATTTTGCATACATCATCACCCCTCTAGGGCAGTCACGAGACAACCAGATAGCAGCTGTCTGAAGACAAAGGTGTGGTTTTTCAAGTGACTGTGAGGCAGCCTCCCCTTTCGCTGCCCCTTTGTACTGCTGGCTTCAAGAGGAGTCTGGATAGGATCCTTGTGTCTGACCAACACAGAAGCACTCAATCAGCACAGAAAGCAGGGAGATCTGTAGTACTGCATGTAGTGGAGTTTAAGGTAAAACCAAAAGTATTCCAAGCCAGTCATGTATTCTCCACACCGCAGATTGTCAGGCACTCATCAATCTCTTATCTTCTGCCTTTGGGAAGAGTCTCACTGTCTGTCTCAGTAATTTGTCTGCCTGTCTCTTTGGGAAATTTCACTGTGGAGAAAGACAGATTGATTTATCAGCATTTGGTTTTCACCCAGAAACAGAAGCATTTTTCAGGATGTATTTAAAAGCAGTATTTCAAAGGATGGACAACCACAGTTTTATTCCTTTTTCTTTTTGTAATCAGATTTTGAAAAGGAAAACACAGCTATTAATTTAATGGAATGCTTGCTTTTATGAAACTGATCTTTGCCACAGCAAATGACCAAAGGATACTATTACCTTGGGTATTTATGGAAGTATTTCCTCAGCTGGAAATATATTTCCTTATAAATTAGACAATAAGGTATTTTATCAGAGAAACAGATTTCTTGTCTGTTTCAGTATTGTTGCTCATACTGGCATGGCATTTTATTTCTTATGGTGGTTACATAAAGCCTGAAAAAGAAAGTACTGCTTTACTTCACCAAGGGTGTTACTGCTTAATTAGAACTTGTTTGATTTTTTATGTGTGTGTTGTCAATGATCTTTAATAGGAGGTTACAAAATTAAAATAGTGAAAAATTTTATACACTTCTGTTTGGCATCTCCATAACCTGAGGATTATTTGAAGCTTCAAAGTCTCTTCAGTGAATTTCAGAACTGCTTTTGCAGCCCCTTCCCTTCCCTTCCCTTCCCTTCCCTTCCCTTCCCTTCCCTTCCCTTCCCTTCCCTTCCCTTCCCTTCCCTTCCCTTCCCTTCCCTTCCCTTCCCTTCCCTTCCCTTCCCTTCCCTTCCCTTCCCTTCCCTTCCCTTCCCTTCCCTTCCCTTCCCTTCCCTTCCCTTCCCTTCCCTTCCCTTCCCTTCCCTTCCCATTTTGTTTTAATAAAACATGAATCTATATTCAAAACTAAGTGAATAAAGCAAATAAATTCCAGCTCTTTTTCTGCTCAGAGTAGCTGTAAGGCAGAGTAGGTATAAGGCGGATTATAGGTTTTTTCCCATTGGCTTTCAGTTCAGAAACTAACCCTCATTGTCTATAAGAATGGATTTCACTGTGTACAAACGTGATTTTTTTGAGGGGGATATGAATATACAGGTTAATAATGAACAGATATATCTGATTCCTTCTACCTCTAGGTGTAAATTACAGTAAAGCTTACCCCTTTTCAAGGTAGCTTGCCCTTTTCAAGAGGTAGAATACTCTTTTGCAGTTCATTTTTGCATTTGAATGTTATAGGGCCTTGTCTAGTGTTTAGGGCTACACACATATTCTTCTATTTGGATAAGAACCAGGCAGTACTCAACGATAAAATAATCATGATAATAAAAACCCAAGAACAACAGCAGCAGATCATTGGAGAGAAGCTATGAGGCTGCTATCAAAGAGCTCACAGCAATGATGTTATAGGTATTGTTTCCTGATGTTGCTCCTGAGACATCACATTTCTACCACAGCAGAAGTACTGGGATTTTCTTATATTGGCACAATTAATTTCTGATTCCCATATATTGGTATAAAAAGCTCTTTTTTCTGGCATGGTACCACAATTTCTTCTGAAATAGCTGGCTATGGATTCTTTCAGTCACTTCTTACAGAGACAAACTGAAAGTGTTAAAGGAAGAAAGGGAACACAGATAGAAGAAGAAAAAGGGTGGGAGAGAAGAAGCTGCTATAATTGGTTCCAAAAGGAAGAATTTGTTGCATTTCCAGCTCAGCATGCTCATCAACACCGCTGGAGAATGTGCAGTGCATGTTAAACAGCTCCTTTCTGCTTTGTAAACATGGGCATGATTCCCTGCAGTGCACAAGAAAAACAATTCCACTATCAATAATCTACAGAACCTCTTCTACCAGCCACCTCTGTTTGATAAAAAGTTCCATCTTTCTAACACTTCTGACTTTCTAGGAGCTGATGCATCTTTTTTATCAGTTTCTTTTTTTGAAATTGATCAAGACCGAAGACCATTCTCAGTCACAAACATCTAAATATTTTTTAGGCTTTGTTCAGTTACTTTCTTCCTAACCCTTCCTAGAAATATCGTCTACATAAACTTCATAATTTGTATTTTTAAATCTATATTGTATCTGTAGCTATTTATATACTTGATTTATATTGATACAGTAATGTCTAAACTATATGATTGGACATTGGAATATACTTTCTGGTAACAACAAAAACTACAAGTTTGGGATTCGTATCCTTTCCTTTCCTACCTATTTCAACATTTACTTTAAAAAGTCCTTTCTTGCTGCTCCAGCAGTAATGTAAAAAATCCTCATAGATCAAAGGCAGATGTAGCTATGCAAAAAGAATGGCAATCCCTTTTCTTCTAGTCATACAAGTAGATGGTACAAGCCAGTATGAAGGCAGACAGAGCATACTGCACCCTAAGACTGCTGAAATGGTATCCTTGGGAAGCTTGTGGAGCTTGAGATAGTGAATGAAACTACACTTTGAAATGTAATAAAAATTACTGTGGGCATAGGAGTGCATCACTGCAGAACAGAAAGTGGAAACTTCAGATCTGGAACTCAGAGACATGGTTTGTTCTTTCTTGACTTTTAGAGAACCCTCTCCCTCTCTAGTGAATACTACTGTGCTTTGGCAGATACTTAACTTTTGCTGTGGGAGCACCAGATGATCCCAAAAAATGAAACCATGCAAGCTGAACTCATTTCAGAGAACTGAAATACACTCTGGCTTTCCCAGAAGATTAATCTTCATGGTTTATTTAGCAGCAACAAGGGCTTATGTCCATCACTCCTTCTTAAAAAGCATGGTGACACTGACATGTTTGCCCTTGCCTCTTTCTACACAAAAGGTGGTTTCTTTGAGGAAAAAAAAATACAAAATTGAGACAGGTGGCATTGCTGAAGATAAATAACTGTGACTCTCTCCAGAGTCTGTTGAAATGACTCCTGCAGAAGGCAGGTATCTATCATCAGAAGGGATACAAATGGCCCCTTTGCTCCTAAGTAAGGCAAGGTATTATAATATTTGAGGTAATTTCCTCCTCTCCTTTAACACTGCTGTTGCAGCCAGCAAGCATTCAGCTTCCATTAGAGTTATTTAGTCAGCCTCTTTGGGATCATGTTTGTTAGGCAGTGACCCATTCTTTGGTGCTCCTCCAGGGGAGGTGCCTGGCATCTGTTAGAAACTACAAGGTTATTAGGCTTATGAAAGCCGTACTCTGCACAAATAGATGTCTTGCAGCAAGTACCACATTTCAACACACCATTCTCCAGTTCAGTGTCTAGGCTGCAACACCACACAAATAAGACAATGCTCAGTGAATATTCACTCCTCTGTTCATTCTGGCGGAGTTGTATGTTGCAATTATCTAATTTCTCAGGGTGAAAGTTACTGTTCAGCAAACAAAGGATTTCTCCATAATCTCTAAGATTTTCTGTTAATTTTTTTTTATTCAAGCTACATCTCTAGAAGAGATTAAAAGTGAATTTTTATCATTAAGAGCATTTTACTGTCTGGGATGCATGTTGTCCCCTCTTTTCTACTGTACAGTTGAAGTAGATATAGAGGGAGCAAGGTTGCATTAAGAGCAACCTCACCCTGAAAAAGAAACAGAATTAAGATCATGCCCTCTACACATTAATTCAAGTTCTGGATTAAGGTTTAAGAACTGTCTCTGTAGTCTTGGACTTATTTATTGACATATATCTCTTCAGAAGGAGAATATATTTGATGCAAACGCTCTGTTCTGTCCGTAAGTACTGATCTCTTTTGGCACAATCACTCAAAAGGCTTAAATTTTGTATCAACTGTAAATGCTTATTTCATATTCATTGTATTTTACAATAGTACAAAACATACTTCCAGTTAGTTTGATTCATTGTACTGCCTAAGATAATGATGGTCACTGGAAACACCATTTCTAAAATGTAGAAAGAAAAAATGTATGTAAATTTTTCAGTCATGAAATTTCTATACATTGACCTTTGCAATACTGTTTGAATGACAAGAACACAAAAACCTCATGGGAAATGTGACATTTATTTTCAAATATTTTCATTTATCCAGCCAGTGGGTTTTTTTTATGGGATTATTTTTCAAAGTTTCATTTTCTATTAGTTTTTCTTTACATTTCTGTTTGAACTCATGCATTTTTTTGAGTTTGTTGTAGGTGGGCAAATGGAGTTTCTAATGAAAGGCGGTCCCATAAGACTGGTATGCTGAAATGCACAAGCTGAAAAACTGAGCTTCTAACATTTTGTTTTTCTTCATAACCAAGCTAACACCTTTTTTTTAAAATGTCTTTCAAAAGCAAGTTCTGTTATGGATTTTGAACACTGAATACACTGAATTATATCTTAGCCTAGATGAGCACTACCACAGGGATCAGTACCTTGAGAACCAGTGGCTACCCTTAATTCCATTTTTGTAAGTACCTAAGTTCTGCAGCCTCAGTATTAATATTGTTATAAACATGTAAAACATTATTCTAATTAACTACTTAGCTAATCTTATTCTTAACAAAATTGAATTGTTGGCATAATCAAGATTAATTTGTGTTCTGATTTTTATGAACAATGTTAAAAGCTGGATTATTGGAGTAACTTAATAGAAGGATGTTCTCTGTTCTGATAAAAAGGCATTCTTGTCAGCAAGCAGAGTGCTTTCATGTATAGTGTAAAATAGATCAAAGATCTATAATTATTCTCTGACATCATAAATATGCAAGCATGTGAAAATTTAAATTTCACAGTATTAAAAGTGTAAGTTATTAATTAGATGTATTATGTTCAGTTTAAAATGTGACTAACTTGTTCATGAATATATGTTCCCTTATCAAGTATTTTGGGAAACTAATTTGAATGTAACCTTAGCAAAATGAAAATGCGTTAAAACATTTCATTCAATTATCTATTATTTTATTATTTTATCTATTATTCTGTTTCAGTCTTTTGTCTTCACATTAGTTTGCTTTTCCAGGTTCTGTTAAAATTTAATTAATTACAATTTTCTACTGTACTTCCTACTTTGCTTCAATACGCTTAGTACAAAACAAAAATCTTTCAAACTACTGAGACAGAGTTGTACTTCCCATCTGCTTTTTAAGGCATTAGATAGAATTTCCCTTCAGAACTGCATCTTTTTAAAACTTTATATTCTTCTGTGAGTTCCATCCTTTGTGAAAGAAGGAACTTCACTTCATGGAGCTAAAGTTTTGTTCCTACTTAAGATTTGTAGTAGTCATTCATGACAGTGGAAGTAGAATCTGACCACAAGTAACTACTGCAATTGTAAAAAAACTTCCCTTCCTCAAAGAAGTACTTTATTCAATATTCCATTAAACATTTTGTGCATTTTTATAAATCTTTAAAAAATATGTATTTATAGTAATATTTCTAAAGACACTTTGTACATAAGAATATTAAGCTCATTTAAATTTTCATCATTTCAAGATTTAGGCAGATTTTTATTGAATTATTTCATTATCTTCAATATGAATGTTCAAATGATTGGAAGAAACAATTTACTGAAAGCCATCTCCAAAGTGAGATAAGTTTGCCTTGGTGTGATTAATCTTATACACATAGTAAAGACAGATTTCTAGCACATCAAGGACTTTCTCAGAGCAGGAACTGCACCACTGTGCCTCTGATGTATTCCAAACTTTGATAGGTTAGCACTTGACAGAATAATTTCCTTATTGTTTTATTTATGGCGTCCTGAAACCGCCCTGAGAGAACTCTTTCCAATCTAACATGCTGAGTATGTTTTTCTTAAGAATAACATTTTTCATTTAAAAGGTTTTAGCTGTAGACAAATTCTTCTTAGCTGTAGCTTCATTATTTGTAAGACAGTTACAATATGACGTATAAAGCAGCAGTACAAAATTTATTTATTAATTATATCCCTTCTGTATAATTTAATTCTATAGTGATATTCCAAGTAATTAATGGGAATTTTATTCAACTGGAACTAGGATTTTTTTTTCCCATATATTTTGTCTTTCATTGGACATGGGGGGAAAAAAACAAGCTAGGGACAAGAAGAATCTAGCCCAAATCTCTTTCTATCCACTAGAAGTGAAAAGTTTTAATGTCACTGATGTTATAATTGTTAAATATTAATTGAATCTGTGAGGTGAAAATTTTCAAACATGAAAAGATGCGATTTTTTTCAGAATAATTGCCATATTTACATTACTCAGATTTATGGGTTTATTTCACCCCCCAAAAAATTGATCACATTATTAGAGACAGCTTATTAATTTTATTTGTTAATTTTTTTTATTTTAGTTTTGTTTTTAATTTGATTTTGTCTTTTCTAGACAATGCTGTTAAATATTTACTAAAAATAATTTCTTCAGGCTGAAAAAGTCAATTAGTTTTTGTTCTGAAAAACATTTAAGTTGTGGCTTAAATTTTCCTTCCCCTAATTTACACAGAAACCTAAAGTCTTTGCAAGTACCAGTCCTGTGCAAATAGATACACTTTTCTTCACTATAATTGCTACACAACCACCATTCATAATTTTTTCCCAATAAATTGGAATGACAGAGTGGTAGATTCTCGCTGGATTTTCTAAGAGATTTTTTATTTCTTTCCTAGTCCACCATGACTCATTTCAATAGATAGAAGAAAATTAATAATCTGATAGGAACACATGGGAACTACTTAAACATTTGCAAAACGTAAGGAATGTATATGTTTCAAATGTCCTCATTACAGCACAAACTGCTCTAAAAGGTTCTGAAGCATCTTAAAAAGCTTTATCTTTTGACAAATTGACTGATAAAATTTAACCTGAGGAAAAATCCCTGCTCCTACTTGCTTATAATAGCAGCATTGTAGTGTTGATGTATCTTTCATGCTGTTTGACTGTTTAGTAAAATACTGTCTTGCATTTAATCACAGATTTTTTTAAATCAGTTTTAAATAACCTACAGAGTAGTTTTCTTAAACTATTTTATGCGCAGATTAAAATTGCAGACCTAAAGATCACAGGCTATATCAATGGCATTGAATTCACTGGCTTCAAAGAGAGTTTTCTTTTAAATACAAGTGGTATCATCTTTCCCACTTCAATGTTATTTCTACTTGAGTAGGAACAGAATAAAATCCATGTGAAGGCCTGATGACTTTGTCTATATTGCCTTATATGTAGTCTACATTTTTGTAAAATTACCATGATTTTAATGCTTCCATTTTTGTTTGCTTGAGCTGAGATATTTCAATGAAATGTTGTACCCAATAAGGCAACTCAGCATTTCCTGAAGACACTGTTTTGAAATATTTGTGCACATCTGTGCCAATATAAGGGAGTGTTTACAGTACTTTTGCATCAGCACAGTTAATTTGGGGAGTAACCAAGTGCCAATGTGATAAATAGAATTATTTGTGCAAAATTACTATGAAAATAGCTGCTGAAACCTTTTTGGAATGGTAAGTTTAATTTTACTACTGTAAATATCAAAGACTGCAGCAGAGATAAGTTGAAGCCCCAGGATCACCTGAGTAATTGACTTTTCAAATCATGTTTATCTTCCACATCACTGGAAGTCTGCTCATTGTTCTGTGTACTTTGTACTACTGCATCTAATTCTATCAGGTATTTACAATATGTCAGCAAAGTCCTGGACTCTTTATGGGAGAGCAAATTAAAGGAGCCTAGTGAAACCTGCTTTCTCTGTTTCCAGGAATAAGGCTGTGAAACTGACTATTCACCTGATTAATAAATACTTTTGATTTATTAGATTAATTATTAGTTTAAAATTCACCTCAAAATTTAAAAATACCTAGAAAGCAAGACAATACTTACAATTTTAAGGTGGTGGTTTTCTTCACAAGCCACATGAAAACTGATGAGGTTGCTAACTGACAGTCTAGTTACCATTCACTAACAAAATGGCATGAAAGACAAAGTCACACAAGTTGTACACGTATGATAAACAAACAAGGTGATGTTAATTATCATGCAGAAAGTTGCAGCAATACTTAGTGCCAGATTAATGTAGTTTAAAGTGGCTCCTACCAGAGGAGGTAGAGGTGGCTGGTGAAACACCACCAGGAGATTTGGCATTTGACCGACTATTGAGCAGTATTTTAAAAATAGATTTAGACATGATATGATTAATTCACCAGAAACTGTCCTTCACTTTTTCTTGCCTTCTAAATTTCTATGTCCTGTCTGTTTTGCCATCACATTTCTTAAGTGATTACCCACAGAAAGAAGCAAACCTCACTTAAAATGGAGTCTGACTATAATAAACATTTTGTCCTTATTGATCTAATTATGAAAAGGTCTTTCTACGGAAACATTTTCTCTCTGTTGCTGAGTTAAATATGGGGGAATTCCAAACTTCTCCTGTAGTTACTGAAAACACATTTTGAATTATTAGCCTTGCTGAATACTTCCTTCATTAGTTCATTATGGATTTTCCCCTGAAAAGTAGCATTACATGTTTCCATCTATTGACATTGAAGCTCTTTGGTGAGTGGTTCAGAAAAAAATGGATTAATGAAATTTGTTTTTCTTTTCTACATTCAGCAAATGACCAGTAATGATCCTAATAATGTTTTCTGGATCTGACAGATGAAGAAACATTGATTGTTAATATTACAGTATGAACTGGGTATAGATAACTGCAGAAGCAAGACCTCCAAAAGACCTTTCGGTATAGTTATTATCTTGAATCATAAATTCGTGACTGTTCATCTAGAAATAACCTCCTTGCATGTGGGGTTCAGTACAATTAATCTTTCCATAGTCTTTTTCAGTCTATGCAAACATTTATGGTCACACTTTCCATTCTGTCCTGGTAAAGTATCAGAATTTTGGTTTTCACATTCAAGACACAGTATAATTATAGCTTCAAAGGCAAAGATTTGAGACAACTGAACTTCAGCTGAAGAACACAACGAAATGTGTTGCAATATGTACTTTTGAACCACCCATGGTGCTCCCTCCAGTTATATACTGGAAAATTTTCTCTACAGCATTCCTTGAATACATGTAAATACCTAAGCTTCTTGGCTCCTGTTGCAAAGAAATAGTGTGCCTAACCAGAAGTATTTTAACATATTAGAAAGGTATTATTGACATTGCAGCAGATCATAGAAATAGGTGTAAATGGAGATAGAAGATAAAGAAAAAACTAGGGTTCCACATTGATTCTGAAATTCTTTGTCCACTGAATAGGTACTCAACAGTCTTAGAGCCTTGAGCATAAAGGGATCAGTCTCTGAACTGGTATTACACTACTAGATTTCCTTAACACCAGAGGCATTCGTGCAAAAATGCAACACAGCACACAGCAGTAAAGTATTGGGAAGCTTTATTCAATTCAGCACTCCCTCAGTCTGCCTTCCTGGACAACTGTATGTAATTTATTTGTGTTAATAAGATTAGACTGCAGATGTTAGATTAATGGGCACCGGAAAGTTTTTGCCTTTTCCTACAGGGCAATCAGTGTTTACAGCCAAGAACAATTCAGCAAATGTCCTTTGCAATCTCCAGCATATTAATCTTTTTTGTAGGTAAATACAGATTTATAGTTAGTTTACTGTATTTGTCACCAACACAAAAATAAATTTTTTAAAGTTCACCATCCAATCTTACCCCATTCAAATGACTGTGACCACTTATAGAAGGGTAGATTAGGGCTTCTTTTTAGATGGACACATTGCATACTTCTTGAGAAACTGAGGATGAGAAAGGCATCGTTTATTTTACCCCCCAAGCAGGTAGTTATGTTCCATAACAGTGACTTATGTTATGTAGCAGCTTTGAGCATGGAAAATTGCCATAGCGTTTCTGACCATGGCCACAGCCACAGGCAAAGAGGTGTTCAGGCTTCATGTAACCACAAAATCTAGCCACTAATGGAATGTCAAAATGGACCAGCGTTTGTCTCTCACAGTATATGAGACAGCAAAATGATCACTTTTTAATCATTGGCGGCCACTAGAAAATTACTGACAAATGACTGTATCAGATCCAGCCAATGGTACTGTATATTATTATGATAATAAGGAAAGGAAAGGAAAGGAAAGGAAAGGAAAGGAAAGGAAAGGAAAGGAAAGGAAAGGAAAGGAAAGGAAAGGAAAGGAAAGGAAAGGAAAGGAAAGGAAAGGAAAGGAAAGGAAAGGAAAGGAAAGGAAAGGAAAGGAAAGGAAAGGAAAGGAAAGGAAAGGAAAGGAAAGGAAAGGAAAGGAAAGGAAAGGAAAGGAAAGGAAAGGAAAGGAAAGGAAAGGAAAGGAAAGGAAAGGAAAGGAAAGGAAAGGAAAGGAAAGGAAAGGAAAGGAAAGGAAAATGCAGCTGCAAATTCATTAGATATTTTGGATTGTTCAGTATTTTCTAACCATATACACAAAAATGCACATACAGATGCAGGGGTGACAGGCAATAATAAAAGTGTAAGAGGATGTACATTTTTTTTCTTGTAGCTTTTATTGTGCTATGCAAAGGCAGACTTGAAACTGTTCTGGGAGTAAAGAATTAAAAAATATACAGAGGAATAGAGTAGCTATGAAGCAAGTGATTTCTTTCAAAGTAGGCTATGACAAAAACTGACTCCAAATAATTAATTTGCAAATTACAAAGGTATGTTGATGAGTAAATATGTTCTCCATTTCCTATGTTCAGCTCTGTAGAACACAATGAAAGAATCTACTCTCAGCCACCTTGTCTTGTTATAAACATCAGGAAAAGGTATAGAAAGTATCCAGCAATGCAGGTTTGCTTAACAAAGAAGTAATACAACACTTTCTACAGAATTTCAAAATAACATTTCAAGTAACCTATTTATAGTTGGAATTGTTTGGGGCATATTCGGCAGGGAAAATAACACATAAGCAGTTGATAACAAAATCCAATAAAATCTGTTCTTTTTCTATATACTCCCAGTAATTCCGAGTTGCAATCTACTTGTAGTGTGTCCCGCACCAATGGAAAAATAATTTCAAGCTTGTATAGAGGCAAGAATATTGTTTTTACTTAAGGTAATTCTCATGCACCTCAAAAAAAGCGAAACTTGTATGTTTGGGGAAACTAAAGAAAAAAAAAGTAAGAGGGTCCAGCAAAATTTGTTATTCGTCTGATATGACCATAGGAAATCCTTTCTCCCTGAGATAATCACAATTCAAGGCTCAAGGTAGTAGAAGGCCTTAAAAAAGCATTACATTATTTCACAGTTATATATATGTATTAAAACAAAAAGATAAAAATGGTATTAATAATTAAAATAATATTAAAAAACATTGCAGGCATGGTAAGTACCCTTATCCTGAAAGCTGCAAGCTCTCAGACATACAGGATATGAATTTGTATCTTTATCAGGTAAATGAAAATATTGCATAAATACTCAGCCAGCTTTAGAAGTGAAAATTGTGTTGTCCTGACAGTGCCCCCACCTCAGACTGTCTGTGCAGGAACATTTGTGTGCTGACCATGGCTAAGGCAATGCTATTATGTAGGTAAGACCCTGCTGCTTTTTACTGCTGTAATGATATCCATTTTTATTCTGCTGGCTAAAAAGATGTTAATGGAATAAACGAACAATATGATTTTAATGACTAAAGCTGATGTTCTAATTGTTTGCTTTCCATGAAATATATGTTTGACATGTCATTGTGGTTATTTTTGCAATTAAATTGTGGCTTGTCCATCTATTGGAGCAGCAGCAATTTGCAAACATTACTGGATTGAGACATGACAAACATTTGCTTAAATAGCTAATCATTGGAAGTGTACAGAGATCATAATAATGGAAAAAAGAAGCTTACAGCATAATTTTATTAAGAGGCAAAGAGAAAACATTTACAAAATTCTATTGTGATTTGTTTAGATTGAGCTAAGAACTCAACCCCTTGTCATGACTTTAAATGAAACAGGAGTCTGTATACTGCTAATTAATCTCTATCTAGATAAAACTAAACCAAGACTTCTCATTTTTGAAATTTCTTCACTTTGGGAAGAAATAGAGAAAGGATGCTGTCTCCAGGTTTTGAACTTACGCCTTTACCTGAATTCTGTTGATGCACGTGTGATTCTCCAATTTCAGAAAGGTTGGTACTTAATCTTACAACAAATTTAAATTCTGAATGTCAACACTTCTAAACTTAAGAAAATAGGGTCAGTATTGGCATATCTAGTTTATTTTTAAGAAACTTTCTATGAAGTTAGTGCTTGTTACATGCTGAAATAAATCAAAGGAAACTGGTTTTTCCACAGGGTTCGGTCCAATCAACACTTGAATGCTCCAAATCACTTTAAATGGGATGGTGGGGGAAATAGTTGATTTGAACATCAGATTCTTCCTGTAAAGACATGCCTAGGTCAAGGGAGTACTTCCTGCTAATACTCTGTGTGGTCTACTGTGTAAAATACCGGCATGTTTATAAAAAAAAAAAATATTGATACAATATGGCAAAGTAAGAAACTATGAGGGAGGTTAAACCTTTTTTTTTTTTCTTTTCATCAGTATTTATCTTACAAGTCTAAGAAAATATAAAAACACTTCAAAATAATAAAAACCCAAAACACCAAACAAACAAACAAAAAATCCCCAACAACCACCTCAAATACCTTCTCTTCCTCTTGTATGTTTGAGAGTTTTCCATAAAAAGAGATATGTATCTTAGGATTTTATAAGCTTTCAGTTATTTGGCAACATGACTGAATAAATCAAGTGGTAAATCTTCTGGCTTAGCCTTCATGAGAGTTCATGTTGATGTTCCTAAGCCCAGTGTTACTGCTGAGAAGCTTTCTGGGCATGCTGAGAATAGTTCCTTTAAAATAGCATGGCAATATTTTAAGATGCTGTCATATCATGCTGGCCCTTCAAACAGTCAGCAATAATGAAGAGCTGTGTTTAAATATATTTTTTCTTTATGCCTGAGCTGCTTGTTGAGGCCAGGAGGGAAGAAGGGTGCCTGATCAAAGAGCAAGAGTTGCTTCATTTTGACTAACTTTTATACTGTTTATAGTCATAGGGAGTGATGGAGGGCCCAGAAAGAAAAACACACAAGCTATTTGCAATTTACTAGGCAGAGTTTCAGGTGGTTTTGTACCTCACAGTACAAACCTATCTTGAGCAGAATCTTTCATGTCGAACTCATTCTTGCCCTTTCTTATGTTGGGGAGCTCCTTATTAACATTGAATTTCAAATATTTCTTGCGTAAGTGTAGTCAAAACAAAAGTTTGGCTGACACAGTATCTTGTCCCACATAGTTGCCAAAAGCAGATGGCTAGGGAAAAGTATGTGTTACAGACTTAATATTCACCTGGCATTGAGCCATGTTTGGCCCAGGGTTCATGAGCTGCTTGGTGTCCGTGTATTTGTAGCAGCGTTGGCTCTTTGTTTCCATACCATCCATTGGTAAGAAGGTACAAAGCCTGGTAGCAGCAAACTCACACAAATTAATAGCTGATAGAGAGCATAGGGAGGGTAAAGTTTGGAAGAAATAGCTCAGAAAAGGCATCAGAAAAGTCTGGCTTCTTAAATATCACACCATGATCTGTGGAGAATTTTCCTGTTTTGTACAATTTTCCACCATGTTGCTGAGTTTTTGCAGTATGTGATATTTGCTGTATTATTTATGCAGCTATTTCCTGTGCAACAAAGCATGTTTCATGAAATGGAGTGCAACTCTTCTGTAAAGCTGGTTCCAGGCATCTCTTGAATAATAGGTCACAACAAAATCCTGGTCTTGAAAGCAGCCTAGAGTAGTCGTAACACAGCCGAACATCCAGATTTGCTTTTCAGGTCCTGGGCAGCCTTAGAGACAGCAAAGATTTACCTCTATACTGTATATTAACACTTCAGGGTTACCAGAACATTTTCTCCTTGGCTCATGGTCTGCTGGGGACCAGCTCCCACATAAATGTTGCAATTATCTTACGAATTCCGGATGTTTTAATGCCTTAGGCTTACAGGCTACACTGGTAGCTTAAGAAGTCAGTACCCAACTACAGTTAATAGAATGTAACTAATGCATATACTTCAACTGAAAATGAATTCAGTCCTAGATAAAGTGTTGTGACTATAAATTTGCAAATCTTTTCATGCAGTTGTTTAATCAGCTGGCCACTGGCATTTTTAGTTGACTAATGAACTGAAAATGAGGACTGAGGTTTAAATAAACTATCTTATAAAGGAGATAAAGAAATATCTGCAGACAAGCACAGTTTGAAAAAAATCTCCAGCCAGAACAAAAACAACTCAGGATTTTACTTTGAGTACTTGATATTCAGCATTTCTAGAACTTTTTGTGAAGGCAGAAGAGTGAAGTTTCATTTTTAAAAAATAAGTTTTTCATTCATGGTAGATAGGCAAAGTTTTTCTATGCCTGAGAAATGTGGTCTGTTGTTTTGGACAGCGATGGCCTGCCCATTAAGCATGCAGTCTATAATTATATTTTCCTTTGTCTTTTTAAAAATAAATATTATAGGTACTAAGTCTGTATCATGTGTTATAGCATGTTGCAGAAATTGTTCAGTCTTTACACAATATGAAATTATTTCAGCAAGTTTTTTGTTTGGCAGGTTGTATTAGGTTACATGTGTCTGAAAAGTATTCTCTTATTTCACATCTAAATTTGTTAAAAAATTAGGTTTTAGGCATCACTTGTTCTAATTAAAAGACAGGATTTTATTTTTTAATACGTTGAAGTGAAAAATTAGAAATAATTGGCATCTATTTTTTGCATATATTCTGATACAGATCCTTAAGGGTTTCTATTTCACAGCACAGTTCAATTACAGCAGCCTTCCAGCATCTAAAGGGGGCCTGGGAGAGATCTGGAGAGGGACTTTCCACAAGAGCATGCAGTGTTAGGAGAAGGGGGAATGGCATTAAACTGAAAGAGGATGGGTTTAGATTAGATATTGGGAAGAAATTTTATATGTTGAGGATGGTCAGGCACCAGAACAAGTAGCCCAGAGAAGCTGTGGGTGCCCCACCCCTGAAAGTGTTAAAGGCCAGGCTGGATGGGGCTTTGAGCAGCCTCTAGTTGGAAGGTGTCCCTGCCCATGGCAGAGAGGTTGGAACTAGATGATCTCTAAGGTCCTTTCCAACTCAAACCATTCTATGAATAAATGATTCTACAATTTTCTCTTCTTATTTCAATCTTAGTGTCTTGATTAATCCAAAGAAGAATGCTGCTGAGAATACATTCTGGATTCAAATGCTGCATCAAATGAGATTTACTACATGCAATTTCCAAAAGCAGGACTACACCCCTTGCAATCTGGATTTGTAACTGCTGTGTTTTTTAGCGACCTGTTGTATTCTTGGCAACCAATGGTGTTGAACAAAAATGCTAGCATCCCCTGAGTAACCATGGAAACCAAAACAATGTTTATGGGTTATTGGATAAATTGAACTACCTACATGGCATAACAGATGCTTTATATTTAATACTATCTTGATGTTAATCATTGTAACAAGTGATGTCTTATCACTATAAAGCATGAAGCAAAAAGCTACATAGAAAGAATGCAGGAAAGAATAATTAGATATCTCTTCTCTGTAATAAACAAATTTAATGGAATTTTTATTAGCATTAGTTTGGGGGTATTTTTTATAATTATTTTTGATAGCCAGAGATACTTCATTAGAGTAATACAATGAACTGAATTATTCTTCATATTTTGTGATATCAATATTTGGTCATAATATTGAGCAGCTCAGCTGTAAATGAAACCACTCACAATACCAACATTTAATATTAGATCATTGTGGGTGCACATTCAGTAACAAAAAAAACCCCAACCCTCCTTTGTTTTTATTCTAATTGATGTAATGTTACTGTAAAATTCCTTAGTAAGCATTTGAGAGATTTACTGAATTTTAATCTGGTCTTGCTCTGGCTTAGAAAATGACTATTTTTTCTCTTTGAAATAAATTGTTCCATCCTATGTCATCCAAGAAAAACGTTCCTGAAGGAGTAAGAGTAAGCAAATCACATAAAGTACTTCCAAAATGAAAAATGGTTATCAGTTATGGTTTCAAGAAAGCAACTCAGACCCCGAATTTTGCTTGAGAAATGGGTGAGGAGAGTCTGAGAGCAGAAACCTGAATATCCTCTGACTCTTCCTGTCTCACTGCCTGCTGTTGCCAGCAATTCTTCTCCATTGCTCCATTGCAGCACTGTCCCAAAAGATCACACAGCTGAGAACTGTCTCAGGCTTAATAAATCCTCCTTCACAGTGCTGAGGGAGAGTCAGTAAATACGTTTGGTTTTGTTAAAGTCTTCCTGCAGTATGCTCTGGAGAAAAAATTTTTTCTTTGTTGGGCAGTGAGACACCTCCTCCATCCTACATAACTCACCCAGTGCTCATATCTTCCTCCCTCTGGAGTCTGGGCATGCTGCTTTTCTGCCTGGAGAGGCTCTGTACACAGATGGGCAAGGGCAATTTTGGGATGTAATTTAATACACTAGCAATGGTAAATCGTTTGTGAAAACAGGCAATCTTTTAGAAAAACAGATGCAGTTTTCTGTTTCAATATCTACAGTAAAGTCTGAAACAAGTAGAGTTCTCCTCCATACCATCAGAATTTTTTTCATTTTGCAGTGCTAACCTACTCCTTTTTACTGTTACTCCTGTGAATTACATGAAAGAAGAGAATCTGCAAATAACAGCCTCTCCTGCTTTGTGTCCTGTCATATGAAAAGGCTTTAACAGGTCTTGAAAGAACCACGTCATGTATTAAACAAAATTTTTTTATAGTTAATTAAATTCATGTTACATTGTGTTATATAAGCAAAGCTTGTGCATAGGCTTAGAAATTTTTTATCTGTGTCTTGAAAAGTATTTATCATTTACCTCAGGGATACAAAGGATTTTGGCATGACAAAAGTATTGAATAATAAAATGTGTAGAAAACTTCAACTGCACTGTGAGAACTGCTATGTGAAACAACTGAGTGAAGAACAACTGAGTAAAGTCTCATCAAAAGCAGACCAGATCAAAGTACCCTGTAAAAATGAAGTAAAATAGGAACAAAACACATTGTTTGGGGAGAAATAAGTTTTGAAAGAGAGGAGATCTAAGACTTCATGCGGGTGGCTTGATCCTTTGTTTCTTCACCTAAAATTCTCAAGCTGCATCTTTGTATGGGTCTAAAGTCCTTCCTGCTGACCCTGGTGAGAGAACATGTCAAAGGGCAAAGCAGAGGGGACTAGCATTACCTCAAGGAGATAATTAAACTTGCAAATGAAGGTTTCTCTAAAGAGAACTGCCTTTGCCTCATGTGGCCAGAGCTCCTGCAACCAAACAGGAAGTGCAGTGCACATTTGCATGAGCCCAGGATGCTGGTAAGCAGCCCACAGAGGGTATCTGATGAAATATTTTTCTTTAATCAGGGCAATGAAAAGGCCACTGATGGCAGATATTCATTGAGGAGGTGCTTGAATCCAGTTGCAAGGAAAGGAGAAGGTGTTGGAATAAATGTCATCTCTGCATAATGTCATCAAGCTTACTGCAGGAAAAATCACCAGTAGAGATTTAGGTACAAACAAAGCTGACTTAAGACAAAGAACAGAAAGATAATTACAGACAGGGACTTTTGCAACAAAAAGTCAAATATCTGAAATCCAATTAACTGCTAAAAAAAAAAAAAGATGTTTATTGACATGGAAGACATTCCAGAAAGCAGAAAGGAAGGTGTCCAATGGGTTGATGTGGGCTGGGGGTCAGGTGACCACCAAAGCTGCTCTATCACTCCCTTCTTCAGCTGGACGGGAAAATATAACAAAAGGCTCCTGGTTCAAGATAAGGGCAGGGAGAGATCCCTCACCAGCTTCTGTCACGGGCAAAACTGGACTTGGGGAAATTAGTTTCATTTATTGCAAATGAAGTCAGAGTGGGATAAAGAGAAATAAGCAGAAATCTTAAGAGCGTCTTTCCCCCACCCCTCTCTTCTTTCTTGGCTCAACTGGTCCTGGTTTTCGTTATCTCCTTGCGTGCAGCAGCACAGGATGAACAAGGAATGGTGGCTGTGGTCAGTTCATCATCTCTGTCCCTCCTTCCTTCTCAGAGGGAGGACTCATGCTCTTCCCCTGCTCGAGTGTGAGGTCCCTCTCATTGGAGACAGTCCTCCATGAACTGCTCCAGTGCAAGTCCCTTCCACAGGGTGCAGTCCATCAGGAATAGACTGCTCCAACATGGGTCCTCCACACAGGTCCAGCGAGCAACCCTGCTCCGGCGTGGGCTTCTCTCTCCATGGGTCCACAGGTCCTGCCAGAAGGCCGTTCCAATGTTGGCTACCCACGGGATCACAGCCTCTTTCCCTATGGGCATCCACCTGCGTGGCATGGGTCTCCTCCCCGGGCTGCAGGTGGATCTCTGCTCCACTGTGGACATCCATGGGCTTCAGGTGCACAGCTGCCTCTCCATGGTCTGCACCACAGGCTACAGGGGAATCTCTGGTCTGGCTCCTGGAGCACCTCCTGCCCCTCCTTCTCCACTGACATTGGTGTCTGCAAAGATGTTTCTCTCACATATTCTCACACCTCTCTCCATCTGCAGTTGTGTTGTGCCCTCTTCTTAACCATGTTATCCCACAGGCCCTACTACCATTGCTGATGGGCTCAGCCTTGGACAGCTGCGGGTCCATCTTGGAACTGACTGACACTGGCTCCATTGGAAATGGGGAACCTTCTGGCAGCTTCTCACAAAAGCCACCCTTGTAGCCTCCCCACTACCAAAACCTTGCCATGCAAACCCAATACAAACCTCAGTATCAAGCTGAAAGAAATGTCTGAAGAGTGAAAGATAAGAGAAAAACATTGTTCGTCTGACTTATAATTCACAGGAGACAAAGAACAGTTTAGTTATCCTTAGGAAGAAGGTGAGTTTTATAGGTTGTCTCAGAAAATAAATGTAGGAACATTAAGGAATAAATCAATGAAAACATTTGAAAACTGGAAAAGCTTAGTCATGTGGAAGGATGGCTCTTGGAAATGGAATTGATTGGTAGGATAAACAAAATATGTCAGTAGTGAAAGGAACAGAGAAAATAATGCAAGGATGATGTTCTAATGGGATTATCACATCACAAAAGATTGAAATCTGACCTGCTGAGCAATTTAGGAGATATTAACTGAAGCTGATGTGAGCAAAACTATGGTACATAAACTGATTACTAATAGAAAAGCATGACAGTAAACAGCTGCTGTGCTGTAAGGGTTCATCTGCAACCTTGTAACGTGAGGAAAAAGTAAGGTACACCACCTGTCCTTTTTTGCAACCTTCTTTAATTTAGTTTTATGATAAATTGCACCAAAAGTTATTTTGTGAAATATTCAACTGCTATTTCACTAGTGATGATATGAGAGATTTTCTAATTTAACACTCCAGGTCGCTTAAGAGACCTTGAAGTACATAAAAAAAGCCTAGAAAGGTAAATATTGTCTTTCTGAAAGAGTGAAAAGTGAAAATCTAAAACCACCAGATTTTACTTTTAATTTCAAAGAACCTAAAAGCACTTTTAAAATACATTGCAGAAGTAGCTTTGGATTTATGGACTCTTTTCCCTTCTGTAGCTTTTGTATCATTATAGGTGGATGGAAACACTTTTAGAGCTGGCAATCACTCTCCCCTGCAAGAGATTTGTGATTTTGGTGGACTTTAAACATTTGAACTGGCTTTTTCTTCTGAGCTCTTTCCAAGATAAATTACTTTGTAAAACAAATTTTAAGATGGGTCAACTGTTACTAAGACCCTCTGGTCTTATCTTGTTTTAATTGAATTTAATGGAATTTGGAAGATAAACATAACTGAACTCTAACTTCAGCAGCTCCAATTAACCCCTCACAAATACTGCTAACTGTAAACCTTCAAAAAAACTTTAATGGCTTATTGCTTCACCTTCTCTGGTGAATTAATTCTGTGTACTTACATGGATTTTTCCACTGTCTTTTCAGTGGCATCCTTGAAATTATTTATGTTCCACATTAAATATTCTTTTTGAGAATAATTTTGTCTTGTTTAGAATCAGAATGGTTTGGGTTGGAAGGGACCTTAAAATCTTTTAGTTCCAACTCCCTGCATTGGACAGGGATACCTTCCATCAGACTATCCAACTTGCCCTTGAATGGGATGGGATATTCACTTCCCTGGGCAACCTGTTCCAGTGTCTCACCACCATCACACTAAAGAATTTGTTTCATATATCTAAATTTCCTCTCTTTCAGTTTGAACCCATTACTCCTTGTCCTATCACTACAGTTCCTGATGAAGAGTCCCTCTCTGTCTTGCCTGTAGGCCCTCTTCAGATTCTGGAAGTTTCCAATGAGGTGTTCGGGCAACCTTCTCTTCTCCAGGCTGAACAGCCCCAACTTCCTCAGCCCGCTTTTATGGGGGAGGGGCTTTAGTCCTCTTATCAACTTCGTGGCCCTCCTCTGGACTTGCTCCATCAGTTCCATGTCCTTCTTCTGTTGGAAGCACCTGAACTGTACCCAGAGTTCCAGGTGTTGTCTGACAAGAGCAGAGTAGAGGAGCAGAATCCCCTCCCTCGACCTTCTGGTCACGTTTCTTTCCATGCAGCCGGGGATAGCGGTGGTTTTCTGGGCTGTGAGTGAACTCTGCTGTCTCATATTGAGTGAGTCATTCGTGTCCTCTTCTCTCATTCTGATGTAGAGCGCCGGCCGACTTAAGAGAGAGAAAAAGGAAACTGCCAAAAAGACTAGGAAACTTGGTGTAAATAAATACTGGACATAACCACAGGCCATTCCTGCATCTGTGCGCTACCTATGTAAAGGGCTTCTGAATCCATTTGTGTTTGCAGTGAGATTGTAAAACTGCTGGCACTGTGTAACCACTAAAAGTTAACGGTAGTGGAAGTAGCATCAGCTCGTGTGGAATGAGGATGCTTTGGCAGAGTGTGCAGGGAAAACCAGCCAACTGGTTAGACAGGTGTATAGGAGTATGGTAGCTGTGGTCTGCTGTGTTTGTGTGGTCAAAATTATGATTAATCAAGCAGAATACTCTGAAAGACTAGTGAAAATACCTGCACTGCTAAAGACAAAAAGGGGTTCATATGGATGTCAACAGGGCTGAAAGAATGTTACTCACTATTCCTTCACCAAAAGTCATTATTCCCCCATTCTGTTACATCATCAAAGAAGAAAATATTGAGTGTTGTATTTGACAAAGAACTTCCCTACCTCCCACAATAGTGTATTGACAGATAATAGAAACAAATAATTTGAAAACAGTAGATGGAAAACATTAACTTCTTGAAATGGTTACAGTACCATGTACAAGCTAATAATTTATTTCAATATCAGGATAGATCAGGGGCAGATGTGAGAAAAATAACATCACCTAAATCATTAAACTCTATCCATCATCAGTAGCAAATGCTCTGGGGAAATCAAAGAGGGCTGGGAAAGATTCCTTTCCTGCAACTTCACAGCTTATGATAATAAGCTTACTAATAACATTTTTAAGAAATACCCTGAAAACTGGGGATGAACTGCTGTAGAGGAGAAACAGATAGTAATTATGTCTGGTTCTGACTAAGAGAACTCACTGCACTTACATCTTCAAAGCAGAAAATAGGTACAGTTTTTATCCTTTTTCCCCCCAAATATCTCCTTTATTATTCACATTGTTATTATCTTTTAGCATAGAACTGTACATCACTCTGTTTTTAACCATTAGATTTTAAAATTTTAAGTAGACAGGGAAGGTTCTGGAAGCAAGTAAATGCTTAACAGATACATTCTCCACATAAGGGCATTTATGTTTGAATTCAGAGCATGAAGAGAACAAAAAAATCTGCTTTGATATGTATTATTCATGCAATGGTTTTGTATTTTTTGCTACTTTTAAATAGACAAGGAGTGCCAAAAGGAAAAATATGTTCTGTCTAAAATCCTCTCTTTTATTTCATTTTTTATAGGCAAAGGTTGAAATTTGCATGTGCTATTTCATAAAAGATTTACTCTTAGGTCTTTACTTGTCAAGAATGTGAAGAAGAAACAGAATATATTGTTTTGTCTGACACATGCTAAACAATATAGAAAACCAGACCTTTTTAATACCAAGATGAGAAAGAAATTTGTGTACTATAATGTGTCTTAATTCCCTAGTTAACTGTTAAACCTTCATTCTGATGTACTAGAAATTTGTTAAATACGATTTTTCTCTTCAAGTAATTATGTAAGATTAATAAGCATTCCAGAAATGCTGAAGGAAACTGAAGTGCAAAATTCACAACATATTCTACCACATGCAGTTTCAGTGAAAGAAAATCAATTTTCTGTATTCTGTTACCATGAAAAGTTCTGCCTTGCATGACAGAATGTGATCAGAAACTGTGTTATACACTTCTGAACAGAGATCAAAGACGCAAATACAATACTTCCTCAGAGAGGTAGATCGAACCCTGAATATGCTAGCCTGAACTATGTTTCTCCCTGTCTTGGGGTGACTTTATGTTGTGTATCCCCTATCACTGCTCTATGCCCAGAAATTAACTTTCTGTGCCTTTAAACTGAGCCTGAGAGGGGGGAGAAGAAAAAAACCAAGCGAACTTTTCAAAGCAGTTGTTCAAGGACACAGAGATAGATACAGACTCCTCTGCTTCTGTAGCAGCAAGAACAGAGGAAGCACCCTGCTTGCTTTTCAGCCAGCTTTCGGCTCCTTTTCTCCAGAGGGAGATGGAGAGTTGAACTTTGTTTTCCTGGGACTTCGGGTTTTTTTCCCTTCTTCTCTTCTGGACTGTTTCAACATCAGAACACATTGGGAGAATTTTCCACCAAGGTCCTGGAGGTGGGCCCACACTGACCCAGCTCCAAGGAGGAGGAGAGAGACCACACCTACAGAAGGACTCTGAAATCTCTGAAGGTTTCTCTCCACAGTGAGAGGTTTTATTATTCAGCATTATTATCCTTTTCCTGTGTTGTTACAGCGGGGATTCGGTAACACAATGCACCAAACCAGGAGTCCTGTGGAAAGGAAATATATATGGACAGATTCTTGCTAGATGTTTCAGAGATGTTTATTTCCCCAGCCGCATGGCCGGAGCTCTGCCCAGGAACTGTTCCAGTCACGGGACCAAGGGTCCTTCTGCCCGCGCAGGGAACACAAACCAACCAATGGGAACGAGGCTGAGCAGGGGCAGGGAAACCCCGTGTCTGTGCCCTCAGGGCCCCTCTCCCAGGGCTACACGGCGGGGGAGGGACCCCAACATTTCACCTGTTTTATTTTAATGAAAGGAGAATGAAAACAACTGGATAAACATAACAAGAACAGTTTTAAGACAAAACAAGCCACCCTCCTGAGCCTTTAAATGTCCAAACAGATTCTCTGGAACATCTTAAGGCTGACAGAAGGGAGACAGGACTCTCCGGGCATGCTTTGTGGGGAAACTGAGGCAGGAGAGGGTTTAATTTCTTCCCTCCCTCTTTTCATCCCCCCCTCGGCATCGGAGAGGAATTGTAGGGAAAGGGAATTGCATAGGGAAGCCATGGGGTGAAAAACGGATTAGGAATAAACTGGGGATGGGGTAAACTTAGGAAAGGGTTCATATTGGGTATAGGGTAAAAGGGGAAAGTAGGCTGTGGGTAGGGAAGTTGCTGCTGGGATGGATATTGTTTATAATTTTGTGCATAACGGCTGCCTTTGACGGGAATACCTCCAGGCCCAGTAACATTCGCTGCTTGTAAACCCTTCTTTCCTTGCACTATATCAAATTGTACAACTTCCCCATCTCCTACACTTTGCAGGTAATTTTTAGGGTTATTCCTTTTAATGGCAGTTCTATGGATGAATAGATCTTCCCCTGTATCATCTCGTGTTATAAATCCATAGTCGTTTTTTACATTGTACCATTTCACAGTTCCTGTGACTTTCATGGCTATAACTCCTCCTATCATGTGCTTGTGTGTTCGTCGTGGCTGCTGGTCCCGCGTGGCCGCCGCCTCGCCGACTCTGACGTCTCGGCCGGGCCCCCACGTTGCGGCTGCTCCGCGCCCTCCGAGCGGCGCTGCTCCGGCGCGTGTCTGGGCTCTGCGCGGCCCCGCGTTGCCATCACCGCTGGCTCCGTGCCCTGTGAGCGGTTCCGCTCCACAAACTCCACGCTGCTTTGGGTGCGGCCCCGTTCCGGCTCGGCGCTGCGCTGCTCCTCGTGTCGCTGTGGAAACCGCCGCTTCTCCCTCCGCAGGGCTCTCCGAGCCGTGTGCTCAGAGCGGGCTGCCACGCCGATGCCCGGTTCCTGGCTGCTCATGGCCCACGGCACCCGCGGCACCTGCGGCATCGCTCCCTCGCTCATGGTTGAGTGGCCGGGGACCTCGAGACAGGGATGGGGTCTGCGATAAGGCGCGCGCTCCCGAGGGGGCCGGGCGCATCCAGCACAGGCACCTCTGCTGGCACGGCTGCAGTCATGTGCTCCTGGGATGGCGGCCGCGCGGCCTCGGCCACGGGATAAGTATGATCCTCTGCTCTAGGGGTAATGGGACCATACAAATGCTCCTCAAGAGCTTCCCTGATTATAAGGGATGCACAGAGAACTTCTGTTGCTAGTCCATGTTCTGTTTGATCCCTTACCTTATCCCAGATCTCGTCCCAAAAACACCCATGACTAGTTCCAGGAGGTTCAATATCAAAAGTAAGTCTCAAGAAATATAGAAGAAATTTTTGAAAAGCCAGTAAAAAAAAAGTTCTAGATCTCCCAGTTCCAATACTTTCTTGTTTTGTTGTTCAAGGATTCCTTTAACTTCCAGATACATCTTTTCTGTGGCTCAGAGAGCCGTATTTCCCACGATTCTTCCATAGTCCAGAGAGAATATCCAAACCAAGGTGAGAAGAGAGAGATCTAGAGTGGTTTTTACTCACGAATTTCCTGTCCTTAGGGATCGGTGTCTTGCTGGCAATTCTCCACCATTTGTTACAGCGGGGATTCTGTAACACAATGCACCAAACCAGGAGTCCTGTGGAAAGGAAATATATATGGACAGATTCTTGATAGCTGTTTCAGAGATGTTTATTTCTCCAGCCGCATGGCCGGGGCTCTGCCCAGGAACTGTTCCAGTCACGGGACCAAGGGTCCTTCTGCCCGTGCAGGGAACACAAACCAACCCATGGGAACGAGGCTGAGCAGGGGCAGGGAAACCCCGTGTCTGTGCCCTCAGGGCCCCTCTCCCAGGGCTACACGGCGGGGGAGGAGACTTCAACACTGTGTGTTTCTGGCATGAGGTTTTTTTATCTCTTTCACTTTCCTCCAAGGAAAATTTCTTTTTCCCAAATCTGGTGGGGGAGGGATGGTTGTAACCTGCCTTCTATCAGAAAATATTTTCCTCCAAATTTGTCTAAACCAGCACACTCCCAGAACTAGCAAATCTTGTTCTTTTTTCTCCTATTGGCCTGAAGTCATAAAAAGGGAAATAAAAGGCTTGCTGCTGCTTTGAGGATGAAGAAAGCATTCTGTTGAAGGTTAAAAAAGCTGTATGTTCATGTAACTGTTGGTTTAGAAAGCTATTAGAAATCTATGTGCTAATCTATTGCAGGGTAAAAATAAATCTAGTATCTTGTTTACATGGGAAATTGTCCCAAATGTTCACATGGAAACATGCTCTTCCCTGGCCACTACTCAGAGCACGCATGGACCATCTGAGGTGGCTTCTCACTGATGGGGAATGTGTTTGAACTCCTTAGACTGCTCAGTCCTTTCTCAGCATCACAGCATCTGGCAGAGGTTTTCTTTACCCAGTGTCCAAGCCCGAGCTGCCACACAAGCTCCCTCCTCATGGCAGAAACACATGAAGCACAGCCTAAATAGCTACTGCTATCAGTTCTGGATGGACCCCACAAAATGTTATTTTTTGAAAGATATTAGGGGTAATTTTCCAGTTATGAATTCTTATTCCTGGAAGGCAGACAGTGTGGGGTTTTTTAATCCAAAACAAGTTGAAAAAATTATGTTAAATGAAATATGCCTGTCATTTCCATTGCCAAAATAATTCATTATCTTTCTTCACTGGAGATGCTGTAAATGGCAGAAAGCTGGATGACCAGTAGGCTGTAATTTATAAAATATTCTGGGATACTTAAGTATGAAAAGCTTTATAAAAATGCAAGATATTAATAATGAACTTGACAGTCCTAGACTGCTCATATTGAAGGACAAATTCCCATTAGAGGCCAAAATGAATTTCAGATCTACTCTATTTTTCATGCCAATGTAATTCAAATAACTCATCTTTAAACAAAATTACATTTTATCTACTGTTGGGGTTAAAACAGACTCAACTTGGGAAATTTAACTTAATCCCTTGCCTATAAATTTAGTTACTGATTTGGGTTATGAGAAAGAAAGACGACAAATACTGAAGTACTTGAAGAGATCATCTGCAGAGACAGCATCAGCTCCCCTCAGGTCCTGGAGTGGGTTCCTTGGAGCCAGCTTGAATCAGCATCTCAACACCTGTATCCAGTACATCTGTTTGGTCTGTTTTTCCTGGTTTTCATATTCAGAGTTCATTTTTGTACTGTATATATCAGCCAACACTAAATTTTTTCTGAGAATTTGTGATTTGCCGGCTTCATTAACACCTCAGACCGCTGCCATTCCCCCCGAAGCACTCATAATGTGTCAAGAAAGAGTCCATATTTTGTGTAATGAAATTTTTACCTAAAACAAAATGATCCAAGGGTGTTTTGCTAATGGGTGATTTTAAGTCCTTGAGCTATTTGTTTGCAAAATTAAGGGGTCTTTACCCTGGTTTTGCTCTCTGGTGGTTTTGCAATTCTGGCAGAGCAAGTGTAAATCCCACTTACTCCAGGAATTTTCCAGATTTTCTATTTTCTGTTACCTATAGAAGATCTAAAACTTGTCAACTATGACTTTTCTTTTGATTAGATATGTCGGAAAGTCTCCCACCGTAGCCTGTATTAGTCACATCAGGTGAATCTTTGTAAGCTGTGATTACACAACCACAGAACAGCCCAGGCTGAAAGTGATCTGGTCCACACTTGCACAGGAATGGGAATCTATGGAAGATCTTTTAGCACCCTGTCCCATTGCATCTGGAAAACCTCCAGCAATGAAGATTCTACCCATCTCTGGGGAGGTTGCTCCAGTGAATGGTTTTACTCACCATAAAAATTTTTTTCTTATGTTAAGATGAAACCACTCCTATTGCAACTTTACTCCTGCCCCTTAACTTTTCCATGTGGATCTTTATGAGGAGAGAGGTTCCATCCTCTTTGTAGTCACACTTCAAATGCTGGAATACTCTGATGAGATCTCCTCTGAGCCATCTTTTCTCAGATTAAAAGACTTAACTCCTCCCATCTTTCCTCACAGGGCAGGTTCTCCAGCCTTTTGTTTATCTTCGTTGGTCCCCTTTGAACCCTCTCCCATCAGTCCATGTCTTTTTTGAATTCTGGGGACCAGAACTGGACACAGTACTACAGATGTGGCCTGACAAGCACTATGTAGAACTGGATGATCATATCTGTACCTCTCTGCTAGTAAAGTCCCTGTAGATGCAGCCTGGGATCAAAATAAATCCTGTGCTTGCAGTCAGGTACAGGATGAAAGAAGCAAAGGGATGCTTTCCAGAAAGCAAACAGTGTAAATAATCAGCTTGGTACTTGGGTTAAATACATTTAGATAGTGGCAAATAGTATTTGCCAATAATTTTGCAAGAGAAATGGTGCCACAGGATTGCACATCGTAATTATGAGAGTACCTTACTGAAGTTTATAGTTTCCAAACGTTATATCTAATATTAACATTTGGAAAGTATTACATTTTTTTTTTTAATGAGAACAACCAAGATCTGTGCAAAGGAAATCCTACTTTAAAGGGTGTGTAAAAGTAAGATTCAATGGATGGAAGTCTTTCCTTTAAACCATACCAATTGCAATATCTGAAGAGGCATCTAAGTATCACCTTTTACATAATGTATTAATGATTTTCTTAATTTCCCATGTAAAATATGGAAGATCCCATCTAATTTTTGTTCTGTCTTACAGAATAAATGTTATTTTGAAAGACTGACATTTCTTGTCCAAAGATTAAGTGGAAGTGAATTGAAATATGTCCAGGAAACCCCAAATGGTAAAATTTAAATAAACTTCTGGCTTCCACAGTAAATACATTAATTATCTTGGATTAAACCAGAGTGGAGGTTTTTTGAGGGAGATACATACTCTCACAGTAATTTCCAGTATCTAATTTGTTACTGAAATATCTGAAAGTATGGACCAAAATATGAATCAGTGGAGGCAAAAAAAAAAAAAAAAAAAAAAAAAAAAAAAAGAAGTCTGTCAAATCTCGTCCTCTTGAAAGAAAATGCTTCAGTTGACATTTCTCACATTCTCTTAGAAGACTAGGTTTTCATGTGATTTCATTTGTTTGAACATGGTGCTTCTTCCTTGCTGTTCCTTCTTCACCTGACAATGTCCAGAAGGGTTTGAGTCTTCAGTATCTTGTGTCCAAGGTCTAGTACAGGCAGATGCCACGCCAAGAGCAAATGATCCATTTGTTGTGCATGGGTTCTGACAGCTTACACAGAACATGGGTTTCTTCCAGCAGCACTGCACTTTATCTTTCTTCTTCCTCTTACAGTACAGTGTTCCAGCAGGGATGTTCTTCTCCTTCACCTTTAAATCATTGTTTCAAAATTTGGCAATCATACCATTGGTGTCACAGACAGAAAGGAGGATCTTCAGAGGGATTCTGACAACTTATTGCTTTATGAAATATTGAATGGCATTTTCTCCAGAAGAGAGCTATTTCTCTCTCAGTTTTAAATTTTCTGATTCTTTTCTTCAAGATATTTGAGCACTTCAATAGTTACTATCATTTTTCATAATGACAATAATATTTTGTTGCTAGGTCCCCTCTCACTAAAATGTCTAAAATGATGGTATTAAGACTTGTCAGAGACCTTTTCTGAGTGCAGATAGCAAAGCTGGTGTCCCACACCTCTGTCTTCAAAGGCTAGGAGATGAAGGACAAGGAAATTATAAACATGATAAGAGAAACACTTAAGCAACAATAAATACTGTTGACAAAGGTAAGCATCAGTTCTGATTTTGGCTGGAGTAGAATTAATTTTCTTCTCCTGAAGATGTCTTAACTCCTGCCTGCCTATGGGAAACAGTGAATTAATGCCTTGCTTCATTCTGCATGTGTGGTTTTTGCTTTTCCTATTAAACTGTCATTGTCTCAATCCATGAGTATTTTTCTAGCTTTTACCCTCTGATTCTCTCCCTGATCCCACTGGTGGGGGAGTGAGTGAGCATCTGCGTGGTCTTTAGTTTCTAGCTGGTACAGCATCTGACCATAAGCAGTGTATAGAATCTTTAAATGCTATCTTTTTTAAGCTTTTAAACATCCTCAGTCGTACTTACATTTGTGTGGATATGTAAGGACAACCCACTCAAAATCCCGTTCCAGACACTTCTTTCAACACAGTCAGTCTCTTTGGGTCTAATTGTAGAGATTCCCACATTTCATCCAAAGATCCTTTGTTAAATGCTAAGAATTTGCTATGAAGAATATTCTGTTTCGAATTCAACCTATTTGAAACTTACACAAGAGCATTAGAGCAGGATGGTTCTTTTCAGAGGATGGATATTAATGTTTATATTGGCATTATATTGTTCTTTATGCCTTGCTGAAAGTGTAAGCCAAGCTCTTTGCTATAGAAACTAATTCATGAGCTCAGATTGTAAAGGATTATGTTATAGCAGGTTCTGAGCCAAACACTGTGCACATGCTAATCTGGCGCCTCAGTTTTTTCTCTCCTAACAATATGATTGAGCCCATTTTATCTGGAAATGCTTTTTGGTCTGGAATCATGAGTAATGACCATTTGGCAAGAGAACTCTTTCAGTGAAATACAATAAAAAATAATTTTGTGCAGAACTATCTAAGCAACAAACCTCTATATTCAATTCAGTAGAGTATGGCATTTTTTTATCATTGTAACAGCAAAACCAGGATCCTTTTAGTTCATAAATAGCGGGTAAATAGAAATGGATTATGTTTTACTTATAACTTGTCAAGTCACTAGGACCTTGCGCAGTGACAGAAAAGATACTGAGTATTTTCTTTCCCGTTGAAGGCATCTGGTATTGGTAACAATGTGACACCCATGGAAAGGGAAGTTGCTCAGACTCCCATCAGGATTTAGCTCTTCTCTCACAGAGTGCATTCCAGCCTTACCCCATAGATACTTCAGTGTCTGAAACACTTCTCTTTACTCTGTAAAGGGTACTCTAAATTAAGGTATATTAATCTAGATAATAGGAATTCTGTATTTATAAGTGTATTTTTTTCTTTCTGTGCCCCCCAGGTTTTTTAAGTCCTTAATAATTTCTTTATTCCTACCACATTACAAAATTCACTCTTTGCTTTGAACTCTTAGTTCATTGCTTTTATTTTTTCTCTAGATGCACACAGTGGAGAAATTTTACAAACCATAAATGGAAAGTTTCAGAACTTTTAGTTGTGAATTTTTAAGCAGAGAGAAAGCAAGCTATTTAAATCTTTGTATGCTAATTAATTCTTTTCAGTGGCCTGAAGTAGCAAAAAGGAATGATGATATTCCAGCTCACAAAATGAATTTGATGAGGATATATGTCCTACCACTGAAAATTAGGTAATTTTTTACCAGTCCCTCTCCCATTCATCTCAAAGAAAATTTGAGAAGTATTCTATTACATTTAGCATATATATACTTTGGGACATAAGTGCCACAACAGCACTCTAATGATTTATATAGCTAGTGGTGTTATGTATACATACAAAAAACAAGCTGAAGAAATTTTTAGCTAGTTTGTTTATATTTCTTGACTTGTTTTTTTTTTAAGGGAAGCAATTAAAATGTAAACATAAATAATTCTTTTCCTTGCAGTTGAAAAAGAAAACTAAGAAGAATAAAATTCATTTCCATGCCAATCCTTGCTTTTGGAACCAGTGAATGTTTGTGGCCCATGGAATTTTTTCTGTAATGTTTTAAAAGTGACGTCTCTTACTTTTCTCTATGTCATAGTAAGTAAAGGATATATTTACTCCATGTAAAGCAAAGACATTGATTATACACAGAAGTAATGCTCCTTACCAACTCATAAGTTTTACTGGGAGAACACTGTGCTGAACACAAGGTAACAATTTCCTTATTTTTTATTAAAACTCGTAAGACGTCAATTGTTAAAAAAAACCCATTGTATTTCCTGCTTTCTGATGTTATGTATTCACCATCAGATTTCTTTTTTTGTGCACTCAGTGTTAGGTGTATGAAGCTATAAATGAGAGACTACGTTTATGAGAACAATGGCATGTATATTGTGGACCATAAATACCTCCATGAATTTTAATCAGAAATTTGTGGGCATATAACAATGACAACAAAAAGATTAAATAGCAATTTAGTAGAAAATTTAATGCACATTTACTCCATTCAATATTGTTATTCAAATTGAAGAAGAAAAAAATTTATGGGGAGTATCAACAAGAAATAATCCAATCTGACTCTGATGGACTATGTATAGGTGCAAAATAAGTATATATCTTCTTTCATCACTCTCTTTTATCCACTCAATGTGTTATTTGTGTATCTGTCATGCTTTCATAAGCATCTCCTATATTCCCACAATATCCCCTTGTGCCTGGAGTAGTTTATGTACCTAAAAGCAGGCAAACCCTTACTGGTATTTCCCAAGGGCTGAAGTAGATTTTCCATTTCATAGATGCAGTACAATCTATTGTATTAGAGCAGCTGAGAAAACTTTGCTATAAATCCACCTACACCTTTAAGCATTAAAATGCATAATGTCTGTCCCTATAAGCCCATTTATCATATAATAAAATATTGTCTTAACCAGATGAGATGTAGAAAGGTTTCTCGGTATTGCTGCCTTTTAACAGAGAGCTGTCACCTCTCTAAAGCAGCCTGTGATCTCAGCCTGTGGGCTGTTCTCCATGAAGATGTTTAGCCGAGCGTGGTGGTGGGTACATTGTCACAGCTGACCTTGATGGGGAGCTGCGGTGGGTCAGGACTTGTCAGAGACCCTCTCAAGACGTGGGAGAGGACTCAGCCATAGAGTCAATAACACCTCAGTATTTCCCTGTGACCACCGTGACTCAGAGTCCCCTCCCCATGCTTGGTCTCTTGAGGCAGACTCCCACAAGGTCGCTGGAAACAGCCATACTTTTTCATCAGTTTGCATGGCGAGATTAGGGAGGGGACCAGGGTGGCAGCTGTGCAGATGAACACTCTGCCTGGCTTTAATCCTGCTTGAAAAAGACGTCAAGGTCTGGTGCGTCACCAGCCACAGTCTGATAACAGAAATGAAAAAGAGAAAAGCAAAGCCCCAGCACTGATTACAAGAATGGAGTTTAAATTTTACCTCACATTTATTTCTCCAGGAAGAAAGATCACAACTGAAAGACATTCAAATTTCTCTTTGTGCTGCATCTGAAACCAGAGTGCCAGCAGAAAAGTGAAGAAGGGGTGGCTATTCTCTTGATTTCTGTTAACCTGAGCAGATGAGGTTTGCTGGGAAGTACTGCTTCAGAGGCTAAAGGACACATAAAGGCAGGAACTAAAGGAAGCAGTGATAAAATGAATCCATATTAGTCTTCTGTAGATCTTTTTTTTACACTTTAGTGCTTCCATCTTTTCCCATTCTGACATCAGTAAAAATGAATTCACTGAGACATGACATTCGACTTATGATGCTTTTTGTTTTCACAAAGAGATAAAATGAATAACGTAACACAATTATAGTTCAATCCAGCATCATAGCTGTGTGCATCTTTAAATATAACAACTAACTGAGCCTTATTGATTTTTTTGAAACATAATCATTTATGTTAAACTGAGGTAATCTTTTCTGAAGTTAAATATTGATTTTTACAATGGCATGTCCTATATAACATTTAAAAAATATTATTACATCAATCATTATTATTTTTTCAAAATGTAATACACCAAATGTCGTAAAATGAGCATTGTCCTTCACAGGAAAGACAGTAGCCTAGAACATGTGACAGTAAAAGACACCACTTAATTTTATCACCTCTTATATTTTTTTTCCATTAAGAAGACTCTCTGAAAAATAAGAAGTGTCATTTTAGGTCATTTTAGGATGTACTTACCTTTTTTTTGTTTTGGCCTTCAGTAACAGGCCTTTCTTACTTGAGTGATTCTGCTGGAGTTTCATAGGAAGGCAAGGTCTAGCTATGTCTTCACATTGTATTACAGTCACTATAGTTGAAAAGAAGGGGGCATCACCTGGAGATAAGATGAAAATTCATTAATTTACAAAAAAAATTATTGTTGACCCAAGATTCACTATTGAGGGTAATGGTTTGACTTTTCCAGCAGCATGTAGCTATCACAAGGAGAGAAAACATTCCATAGAATAAATGTGGGGAAATTCTGTGAACATAGTGAAGGTAAAGAATGAAAGTTTGCATGCAAATTATTTGGGGCATTAGGAAACAAAGAGAAACACAGACCGCGGATTTCTGATTAGGATTTCTGATCAGATGAGTTGTATCTCTCCCTCACCCATTCTGCATTCTTTAGAGACATAAAGACAAATCAATAAACTGCATGTATTTGGTCATTCCTTATTAGAATAAAGTAGATCAATAATTTTTCATGCTGTTAGTGTTAACAGATCATCTACTCCAATCAAATGGAGTTGTGAAACAGATACCAATCAACTCCAACTTGGCCTTTTAACATGCAGTGTGATGTGCTTTCATGCAACTTAATATGCAACATAAGTTATACTACTTTGGCGTTGCCAAGCACCTACAGAATAGATTTTATGCTTTTCAGAGAAACATTTAATCAGTGACTTTATTTATCTAATTGGAAATGCAGAAAGAGATGATTATGTTTGAAGTATTTTATTATTCAAAGTAGAATTTGTTAAAATAAAAAGGAATAACCAGTCAAACCCTGCCAAAGAAATCACAAAACAACAGATGTCTTGAAAGTATGTGGATTTACTCAATATACTTTTATATAGGGTCACATATGATTTTTTAAATAATTTTTATTTTCTCCATATTCAGGCAAATACCCATTGATCTAATGCTTCTTTTCTTCACAATGCTTTACTAACAGGAACAATAATAATGAACTATAAATCAGCTATAAACCATTATCAATGTTATAAAGTCATGATCTTAATTTAATAACTTCAGTTGTAATCAGTCTCCAATACAGATTCTGATTTACAGACTCCAATAGTCCTACCAAGGCAGAAAGGAAGGTGTGGAATACAAATTTAAGATTCAGGAGCACTGAATGGTTGGATGACTTGGAGCCAAATAAAACCAGTATGCTGGTGAAACTTCTAAACCATAAGGATAAGTTGAAAAAAACAAGAGAGATGCATATGCTCTTAATGTAGCTTAATGTAACACCCTAAACTGAACAGACACCCTCCATATCTGCACATATATACATATTTGTGTAGAAATACATACAGTATTCCGTGTGCTCTGGTGAATGGGGAAGGTTTGCTGATAAACTGTCCTCAGAACATTTGTATGAATATATTATGTAATTCTTTTGCATGTAATTTTGACAATAAAATTTCTTACAACACTTATAATTCTCCCTACTATTAACTTTCGCAAAGACTGGACATTGCACAGAAGGAAACAGTTTTGACATACTTTGATAGAAGGTCTGTGAAGAAAAGGTAAAAATCCCTTTCTTTGTGTGTATTTCGCTGGAAACATGCAAGGTCACGTGTGATGCGGCTCTGAGCAGCCTGACCTAGTTGAAGATATTTCTGCCATTGCAGGCCAGTTGGACTGAATGACCTTTAAATGTCCCTTTCCAACCCAAACCACTCTGATTCTATGACTCTATTTTTGTCTACAAGTTTGGTTCTCCCCATTGCCATTCTGTATGAAACCTTTGTAGAGTGGGAAGAATCTGAGTGATTGGTTGCATTCAGATAATATTTTGAAACTTCTGCCCAAGACAAACCAAGAGGAGAGGGATGCCTCTGAAGGAATAAAAATCTATGAATGCAAACAATCTTGTGGGAAATTAACAGAAAGGACTTAAGTTTGGGATAGTTATTTCTTATCTGAACTGATTTTGCTGTAACTATTCCTATTTCTGTAAGATTTTTCAACTTGCAGGATTATGTTAGGTAATTCATAGCTATAAAGAAAATGTCACTTTGTTCAATCTCGTTTTTGCATACAGACAGTGTTCATTACTTGTCGAAGACTGAATGTTGAGAGTGGTTGGCTAAAAGCTGCTCAGTCTGGATAGACAACTGCTTGTGATTTTCATTTAATTGATCCTTTCATAGTTTTGTAGGAATTGGACCAGCTGTGAGGTTATATTTGCAGGGCTTTATGCAGAGATCAGCCATTCAGGCAAAATGTCATTTGGTTTAGCAATTGCCTTGTGCTTTTCATATGCTTGTTGGCATGTGGGATTCTCATCAGGGATTTCAGAGATTTCGGAACAGTTATATCAGTTGTATTATTCAGAGTGAGAATACTGTGTTGTCACATGCAAGTTTTATTGTTTTCTAAACCAAAATATAGTGAAGAAGAAATGAGGAAGACGGTTATGAGAAAGATGCTATGAGCAAATATTCAGACCAAAGCTTTCCAAAGTCCAGCCATGTTAAATCAGGGCTTGGACCGAAGCCCAGTTTTTGCTCTAACTTCTCTCTCCTAATAAACCAGCAAGGTTTTCCATTTTCATTTAAGTTTGCTGGAAAGAAACAGCTTCTTTGTTCAAGCTTCACCTCTGCAACTCCTTCCCTTGAAGATGGCAAAAATTGTCACTGTTTCAGCACTGTTTATCTACAAAAGTGTAGTAGTATCTTTCTCATTTCCCAGAAGCCAAAGAAAATCCTGACCCAAGAGTATATGCCTCCAAGATAATCCATCCCAGCTGAAGACCTGCTAATACCTGAGGAGCCTTTGAGGGAAATATGCAGGACAAAAGATGCTATGTTAAACCACAGAAAGTTCAGGTTTTGATTATTTTTTTCTTTAAACAGCAAAGATTAATATCAATGATAGTTGTTTGGGTTTTTTTAGTTAGCACAACAATGACAGTAAGATTGGGCTCTGGATCACTTTTGTTTCCTGAAAGAATCCCTTTAAGAAATTCTGTTTTCTCAAAAACCTAAATAATGCCCTATTTTAAGGGTTGTTCTTAACTAAGTGCAGTCTGCAGCTCTGAAAAGTGCTCTATTAATGACTTCTGAACCACTTATCCAACAGCCCTGTCATGCGCTCTCTCTGATGGTACAGACATGCCCTCTCCCATTAGTGGCTTCAGGCCATTCACCACAATAGTTAATGTGCAGACAAACATTAAAATGTTAATGTAAGAGTAATTTAACATAAAACCTGATTGCTAAAAACATTGGGCCACATCTTACAACTTCACTTAACAAGGGGCTATTTAGACAAAAGCATTACGTGCTGCAACTCTATTCATCATGACAGAGGAATTTTAGATGGGGAGGTCTGATAATAATAGAGGGCTTTGCATGACTTAATTCTAAAAAACCTGAAAGATCAGAAGGTGTCTGCACAAGATGTTCCTGCATTGCTGATGTTCCAGCCATCAGAACATTTCTGTTTTGTTGGAGGTGTCACCAGGGCCCTCTTCTCTCTGACTCAACCTCTTGCAGGCTGAGCAGCTACACCAGAATCCACTCAGAGTTGTCTGCAAGCATTAAATTTTGATGTGATTTGGGCACAAAGGTTTAATATTGTCTAGGAGTTCATTATAAGTTGTAACAAACTGTAGCTGGCAAGGCTTTCTACCGTCAAAGAAATCTGGGTTGACTTTAGACATAATCAACATAAGCAGAGTTATCTGATTTATGGTGTTTTTAGAATAAGGTTGTCTTATATTCCCTGAACTGAAAATAAATATCTGTTGACCTTTTATTTTATTTCCTTAGAGTTCTGGCTCCTTCATCTAGATTACAAAAGACAGGTATGGGTGGTAGGCCTAAATAGAAAGTTGCTCCTAAGCAGTGCTAGAGAATTATTTTCTATCTCCATCGAAATGGTGGTGAGAACACGTTACTAATTTTTTTCCCAAGGCTTTCAGAAGCTCAGCTGTATTGCAGTCATTCAAATTAGCTTATTGATTCTTACCTAATAGTGCCTATTTCGTGTTATTTTGGGTTATCATTTCTTTAGTTTATCTTCTATTTTTTCATCAGTCACTAATTTCAAATCTTCATACACCAGTTATTTGGGAAAAATGAAATGCTCTCTTTTACTGAAACTCCCTAAGCACTTCAATATAAGATAAGAATATACTATTAACATCTGGGCTTCTTCCATTTCGGCTTCACAAGATTTTTCAAAACTTATTTCTCAGTTCAGTAGTAGATATGAATTGGTTGAAGCAAAACTTATTTGACATGTACCACTTGAAAGGCAAATCAAATAAACAACCAAAACTATGCTAGTAATAGTCTTGTTATCTGAAACTCTTTTTCATATGATAGCTTCTATCAAAATGTGTTAAAATCCTAAAGCCACAAATCCCTATAGCACTTACATGCAGAGCCAAAAAAAGTGAGGATCCTGTTCAAGGCTTTGTAATCTTACTCCTGCGCAAATTAAAAGGGCTGCTTTGCATCTGAACTGAGCTTGAATGTGAAGGGAAAATACAGGTAATCCACTACTGAAGTGACAAAAGATAGAACAGCTGCCTCAGGACAGGCCTGAGAAGAGCCAAGAACAAATGCTACCCTATTATTTTCAGAACCATAATTATTTCTGAGAGATGGATGGTGCATACAAAAAAGAAGATGCATCATTTATGATACAATACTTTATGTTACTGGATCATCTTTATGCTGAAACAGAGTTAAGAGCACTAATAGCATCGTAATTTTTTCATTAATACGATACTAATATCGTGCAATTTAACTGTTGCCAATAAAACATTTTCACAGCAAGGCTGTCTGCTAACACTGACAGAACACTTTCCTAGGTCTGAGTGGGTATTTTGTACACTGAAATCAACAAAATAGATTAAGATATCGTGGAAGGTCACTACTGACTGTAATCACAATCCTGAAGTACAAGCCTTGCAATCCCCAAGAGCTAAATATTTCAGCAAATTTAGCAGGTTCATTGCAATTTTTTATTATCACTATTCACTTTCAATTGCCTTGTTATGTGTTTTAAAATAGCACTAGGTTATAATTTTGGGGACAGGTCCCTGCTGCATGAGGAGAAAGAATGAACATAAAAGGATACTGAGCCATTGAGATAACTCCATCTGGTCTTCTTGAACTGATGGCAGTAATTATTAGAAGAAATTGAGGATGATCCCCCTTTATTCTTCCATCCAGGTGTGAGAGATGGAAAGGTTAAATGTTAATGACTCAAAAAATCAGCTGTTTACAAAAGCAGCAGATGCTCTGCTGAGGCCAGGGTTGCAACGGAAGGGAAGCAGGTGAGTTTGTGTGTGCGGTGGCGAAATCTCTGATCCACAATGGACAGAGAGGGAGCGCGCCCATCACCAGAGTGTGACCAAGGCAGACCAACTTTTGTGTAGCAACAAGCTTGTATTTACTGGTATAATATATAAACAGATGCAATGCATCTGCAAAGACTTTTGCACAGTTACCATTTTGTAACATTTAATACTGAATTTTAATGCAACAGATATAGCCAGCAAAATTAAATAAAAGCATAAAAGAATGGTTTGCTCAAATTACTCATGAACATTTCCATTTGAGTCTTGTTATACAGGTGCCAAGAAAATATCACAATGTCATTAAGTACTGAAATAACAGTGACATTTTAGGCAAGTCATGAATGATATTTTACAGAGCACTTTGAGCAGGCAGGGAAGCAGCTACTTGTATGTATCATTATCTCCTATTAGTAATGTACCGATTTTGAAAGAGGAATATTCATTGCCATAGCAATTACTTGATGATAGTTTTCAAAAACTTCCCACTAGGAAAGAAGGTGATGGTAGACTGGCCTGATATTACCTATGTACCTTTAAAACCACCTCTCCAGTTAAATTAGCGTAATGCAGCACACAGCGAGTGTAGCTTTTCAGTTTTGGATGTGTCTTGTCAGCGTGACTTTATTTTGCTCTTATCACAGTGGCTCAGGATGAGACAGGAAACGAGGAGGAGGAAATTAAAACAAAGGTGGACAGTTGAAACCTATATAGCAGAGAAATCTGAGAAGAGAGGAAAAGAGAGAGGAGGTTGGGAAGTTGTTTCTCTCAGAGAAAGGAGGAAGGACCTAAACATAAAGGCAGCTGGATAAAAGGAGATGAATGAGGCAGGATGATGAGCAGTGCACACACCTGTGAAAGCAAAGTTGCGATGAGGCAATAAAGAGCACAAGCAGTGGCAGTGCAGATCAGGATTATAAATTGGATAAGAGGCTGAGGGGGAGGTATTTGTACAGAAGTGGTCTTGTTTTCTCATCTTGGCAATCTGTGCACTCTTCCCTGAGGCCAAATTCACACTTATACTTGACATGTGTGAAAGTCTCAGACACATGAAAGATATTGTAAATGGAACCATATTTTCAATGAAAGGCAGTTCCTAACAGCAGAAAGGCAGCAGCCTCTCCGTCAGTAACCAACAGCAGAAGGGCTCTTATACCTCTTCACAAAGAATGCAGCTGATGGTACACCAGCACCTGTGGATGTGGCTTAACTGCCACTTTGCATATTCCTCCAAGACTCTTGACCTAAGTAAATCAGTCTATTTTATTTATATCTGTTAGGATATTTATTAAAAGATAGTCATAGAGCTTTCCCCCTTACCAGGATAATACCATTAAAAAATAGGACTTTTCCTTAAGTCCAAGCTGTGATACAAAGTTGGCAGTTTGACTCCACTCTGAAAATGCTGAGAAGCCCTCATAGTCCAAAGAGTGTCACCCAGACATGCCCAGGGAAGTGATATATTTTTAAAAATTAATTCTTTCTGACTTGTCATTTCAAGTTCCCTCTCTTAAAAGTGAAATTAAAAGCTATTTTCTGTTTTGTTTTGTTTTTTTATTTTATTTTGGGGAGGAGAGGGAGGGTTGCTGATTTTGTGGCTACTTTGAATCCTGGAGCCAAAGCTCAGTATCTTTCACTTAAAGTGCTACCAGCTGAATCAGCAATAGTTGAACCAGAGAAACAGAGCATATTTGCTGAATGTAGCTGCTCTTATCCCCCTTCCCTTTAGGTTCACTGCATAAAATGTCTTTTCATTTTTATCTGATGTAATTTCTCTTATACATGTGAAGGGAATGCAAAGTACAATCTAGTTTGGCAACGTTGAAGATACATTAATTAATTATATAGAATATAATGAGTGATATATATGTTGAGATACGTATATCTTAGTTTCTTTGTCCAAATTCCTGCTATTTGCCCAGTAGCACCGACATTCTTCTGATACTTTTGTGATGGCTTTCCTGTGAAGTCTATCACATTTTCCATAGTGCTCTTCAATCCAGGATATGCTGAGAATGTACCTTGCCCTGCTCTGTCCCTCTAAGCCCTCTGGGCACGTTCAGCAGCATATTGCAGCATCTGGACCCATGGAGAGTTTTACCCTGATAGCCTTTGTTTTATCCTCTAGAAGGTTGCTATGGGAACACATCGAGGCACATCTGATAAGCCCTTACAGCATGACCCAATTGTTTTTAGGTCTAATAACTTCAGAAAGGCTTCAAAGGGTTGTTTGGAGATTTGTTTTGTTTGGAAAATAAAAGAAAAACAAACCTATGTATCAAGTACCAGTCGCAGTCCTTTAGAACAAGGTACATAACCTGATAATAACTTATATCTGTCAATATAACCACCTGTGTGAGGGACTTTAGCAAAGGAGAACTTAATAAAATATTTATCCATCAGAAACCTCACTTTATTCAGAAAAATTGTGCTTGGAAAGGGCTCACTTCAAACAGAAAGCTTTGTGGGAATTGACCAACAGCATCACTGTAAATGACCAGTTCGGTCACACCTTAGCACAGACAGGGCTCTAACACTATGAAAAGTAGGCAGCTTTTGTACCCTCAAGAAAATTTCTTTGCATGCGAGATAAAGAGTTTTTCAGGCATTTTGGTTGGGCTTTTTTTAGGGGGAGGGGGTAGAGAAATCTTATGAGGAGCACACCCCATAGCTAGACTTGACAATTTCCTTCTCAGCGAGGCTCTTGGCTGTGTTGACGTAGCTGATAAAGCTAGCACACTTAAATCCCCACTTTTTTGCTTATAATGATACAATCTGTCCATGATGTAGAGTCATGCTGATATCTCTAAAGGAAACATTTTTATTTTTCCTGATTTTCTCTACTTTTTAGTAGTATAAAATATATTTTTATATTCAAAAGACACACAGTAACTGAGTTCTCTTAGAGCATATCCCATTCCAACCTGCTCTGAGAACAGAAGCAATACCACTCAGAACATACAGAGTTTCTGTTCAAATAAATAAATAAATTGTATCCAGAAAGTCAAGAAAAATACAATAAACCCAATTTGCTACATGGCAGCAAAGTAAGATTAGTTAATTGAGGATGTAATTTTTAATACTATTACTGTGAGCACAGTTTACATCCTTGTAGTTTTATTGCATCAGTTTAGGGGTTTGTTGTTGTTGTGACTTAAAATTAACCATTCAAATTTGTTCTGGGCTGAAACAAGGCTTACAGAACACCACTTAGTGGCAACTGCATTTCTTTCCCTACGTCAATAGCAAACCATGCTTTTTCTCCAGGGTATTGTGCTGCGTGATTGGAGTATACATAGGAGACAATAGTTGAATTTGAAGTTCATGCTGATAAGAACCAGCCATTCCAGAATTTTAAACATGCCTAAAAACATGGTCTCCAAGTTGGGGCAAATGCTGGGAAAAGTCTGGAGCACATCCCAGTCCTGCTGTTTTCCAGTTATTCCCTATTAGGGAAAAGTTAACAAGGGGTATGTTGCAAAGGTGAATTATTAAAAAAACGCGGTATTCATGGACAAAAACTCTCTAACTAATTAAAGTTAGAAAGCAGTATGTTTATTACACCGGCGGGCAGCACAGGAGTCGCCTGTGGAAGCTATCTTTTCAGCTTTATACCAGCTAGGCTAGTACCTTAATGCCTTAGAATGCCTCGAGCAGCCTTGAGAGGTAGCACGGGCAATCTAGCACTTCAGTAGCTCTAAAATCGGTACCTGTATCAGCTGCAAAGCAAATACCATCAGCAGAAGCAAAGAGGGAGAAATACAGCTCCCTGCTCGCTCAATTCCCTGCAGTTAGAAGCTTTCAAATGAGACAGACAACCAGAGATAGTCACAGGAAGATAGCTGAGCCAAGAGAGGGCGGGGCCTCCCTCGACCATCTCTTTTATTCGGAGAAGGGGAAAGGGGAGGACTGGGGGCGGACCCGGGGTGACCGGCCAATCAGACACTGCTAAAGAGTTCGAGTTACATTTGGTTTTGCCAGCGCTTGGTACAAAGGAGCTCAGAGCACATGGCAGGTGCAAGTGTCTTTGGGAGGGGGAGGGGAAGGGGAAGCTCAGAACAGGCAGCAACAGTCGCCTCCTAAAGACATGCCAGCACGTTACATGTTTATTTTTCCTCTATTTATTTCACAAGGTGTTACATATTAATCATATGCATATCTCCAGCACCTCCCATTCCCCACTTCCTATTAAAATGAGGTGATTAGTCCTGTGCGCGTGCGCAATTCTTTTCTTGATTTGGTCAGTGGTCTTGAAAGATGAAGTCAGGGATCCCTTCATCACCATGAACTTTCTACCTTCTATTGTGGGCAAGCCTCAGCAAGCCTTCTGGAGACAGTCCATACATCCCGCCTGTATTTGATCATGCAATCTAAGTGCTAGCTATAATTCTATCCGCTTCTTTTGTCCTTATGACAGTTCATTTACTATAAGCAAAGTTTTAGACAGGTACATAATAGTGAATAGCGCTACACTTCCTGGCTGGTTCAATCAGTACAAATTGCTTCTAACTCCTAGCTAAAGGTTAACTCTTCATAATCTAGATTCAAAGGAGCATAAATTAGAAGGGAATTAAGGTTCCCCTGACTCCTCTGATAAGAGCCAGTGCTGGATCCGTGATGCAGGAAGCGTATAGCTATCCAAACATAAGCTTTGTTCCCTCCTGTGTCTGATGATGAACACATCTTGGAGGTAAGGACACCATAGGAAAGTGCTAAATAAACATCAGACGTAACTGTTCAGGTGCCAACTGTTGCACTGCGCTCTATGCAATTGTCACATCATTTCCCTTGCACATCTACTGCTCCATGTAATCAACACCAGGTTGAATTAAAAGCATTTTTCTGAAACTGTACTTTTCAGTCTTTAGGAAATACTCTAGGTTAAATCAGGGTATTTGTCAGAATGCTCCTGAAACTGGTTATAGTCAACTAATTCTCCTTCTTCTACAAAATCATCTGCTCATTTTCAGCAGTTATAGCCCGTCTGGAGGTTTCTCCTTCTCCCGTAAATGCCTGTGAGAGGAAGTTCAAACTCTTGTTGAATCAAGAGCAAAGAAACAAGTAAGCCAAGCCAGTCATAACTTATTTCCTCCGCTCTTAAAAGAGAAATACGTATTTATGCTCTTGCTTTATTTAATAGAGAAATCATTCACAGCAAAGCAAAAAGCCCAGGCTCATTAAGCATGACCAGTTTTCCAGAGTTATCCTTACAACTTTCTCTCTGGAGAAAGGATGGTGCCATCTCTGTGTAATAAGACATTGCAGTTAAATAGAGATCCTGGTAAGTCAGCTTTCAGCACGCCTTTTCTGTTAATACATTTGGTCATGACAGCTTTTGTACTACTAATACAAAAAAGTGCCTGAAAAATTATGATGACTTCTTCAACAAAGCTACTTTAAAAAATCCTGGTCAATGGACTTCAGTTCACAGACCTTGTGAATTTGGAGGGATAGTAGACACCACTCAGTGTAAAGGCTTGCACAAAAACCAGGGAGATCGTTAAAAAGGTACCCTAACAATGGTGCCATATAATTTTGTGTCACATGTTCTTTCTGTTACAATCTATATGCAACACATGGAATTCTCACAGATGAGTTTTTGGCAAAAATCTAAGTTGACTACCTGCCAATCAAAGATTTATCCACATAGACAGGGTTTCAGGACTGCAACATGTTTTCTCACACAGTTAAAGAGCTGTGTCAAAGGTAAAGGATGTATTTGCAGTGATAGCAGGATGGAGACATCAGCAAGCGATTGACAAGTCTGAGAAAAAATCTTGAAATTAGCTTGGAAAAAAGAAAGGATGTAGAAGGATGGGATCAGTCATTGATGTGAGAGATCAGGCAGCTGACAGAGGCAGAAGTGGAGTGAAACTACGTGTTCAGCTGACTGCTTCTATGTGCACCTGTGGCAATCCCACTATCCTGTGCCTGTGTCCTTCTTGGGTGATTTAAGAGCCTCTGAGAGGCTTTTCTTCGGGGGGTAAAAGATATCCCTGTCGCTGTTATACCAAGAACGGCAAAAGACAACACAAGTCCAATTTCAGGAATAAAATGGCGTGCTTTAATTAATTATAAATCAGTTAATATAGCATTGTTTGCAAGAGTGGCATAATGCTATTGGTCGCTTGACCATCCACCTCTCAGAGTGATTGGCGGAATGCTATGACACCCATTTCAAAATATTTTCTTCAGTGTACCATAACACGACTGTGCATAACAAGTTCACACCTGTGAGATAAAGTCTTAGTTCACAAAAACCTCAAACTGTTTCTCAGCTAGCTTGCATGACAAAGGAAAACATCTCAGGATGCTGCAGAAGCTGGAAAATTCCTCTGCTTCTAACTTTTTAGTATCCACATATCCCAAGGAATTAAAACTAAAAAATCTGTACTTTTTTTTTCTGGGGATCCTTAAACCAGATTTCTTTACTTGTACCTGCTGTGAAAGCTGTCACTTGTTTCAGACTCAGTATCTGATGCTTGTCCAGATTTCTCTCTGCCTTCAAATATTCTTTTCACAAAATAATTTCTGTGGAAATTATATGCAAGAGTATATAAAGTATATACAAACCACACAGATTTGGTGTGCATTGTACTCAGCTGTGGGACTGATGTCTACTCAGTCTCAAAATCTCTTGCTGGGTTATTTTAGCTTTGCATTGGTTGGGCTCTGAACACCTTAGTAGTCAAATAATGGGTCAGAAATTATTTTGGCAGATGCCAATTTGCTGATAATGTTACCACAATGAAGATTTAAGATTTTCCAAGACTAAGCAGTCTGCCTGTGTGCCTTCTAAAGGCTACAGCAGAATTTGGATTGTTCACTGTGATCTGTGGGACCTGTAGTAAAATAAGACCCTGAACTCATTTTCCAGGTTTATGCCAAGCACACAGATCTCTAGAATTTTGAGGATGTTCGTCACAGAACCAACCTAATTATAAGAGCTAGCAGACATTACAACAGGGTAAGATAGTGCTTTTGTATTGATCTGTGGCAGTGGAGAAATGGAAGGAGGGACTGCACTTTTATGCATGTACCAGAGTCTAGAGATTTGGAGGTCTTGAAAGCCCAGTACAGGGATTTGTAGGAATGAAAAAGTCAGAGGTGTTGATGTGGGAAAAGATTTGATCACAGTAAAATCTAGACAGTGACAGGCGTGATAATATGGAGACTGACAGGTTAGCTCACAAGAGAGGAAATGTGGGAAGTGAAAGAAAAGTACAAATTCTGAATGAACCTTAAGAGGAAAGGAGAGCAGCAGCTTCAATGTTGTATATGCAGGTATTGCATCTGATCTGTGAAAACTAAAGATGCAATTCTTAGAATTTCAGGATCTATATTATCTATATACTCCTATACTCATAAGCTATGTTGATAATACCTTAGGGCCAGATGGAAACATTCAGAAAATATTTTTGTTGGATGCTATTAGTTGAAACTAACTGAATAGAAAGATCACTATTGGCCCTAAATGAAAAAAAAAAATTGTCCAAATACATGGACATTCATTCCCTTGCTACTCACCAGCAAAATAAAAGAGAAAGAAAAAGAGAGAGAGAATTTAATCAGAGAAAGTCTGTATCCCTTCATTTTAATTCAAAATTTGTTTTCCTGGTGAAATTCTCATATAGTGGGATTTCTCTCCAGTGAGAATAAACTTGATGACTGTGGTTGAACTGGAATGACAAAAGTCAGAGGGTCCACAAAAACTTAGCAATTTTTAGTAGTAGATTATACACATGGCATAGAAATTGTATGTTAGTCCCTTATAGCCACCCACAGTGGTGGATTTTGAGTAAGGGGTAGGGTGAAAGGGAAGAGAGAATGGAGGGAGGGAGGGAGGCAGTAAGTCAGGCAGGAAGGCAGGAAGGAAGGAAGGAAGGCCACCAGTCCTGGCTCCAGCATATATCCAGCTGAAGAGGTGTCCAGAGTCCTGTGGGCACCACCAAGGCTCTGTGGGGGTACCTTGTTATAGATTAGTTTTCCCTACCCTGGAGCTAAATTTCTCTCTTTCTATACAAACTAGCTATCGTGTGCAGTTTATTCTTCTAAACCTTTCTGGAAATGGGTCAGAGGTCTTCAGGGGTCTTTGCTGGTCTTGACTCCCCCCCCGCCCCACTGTGGTGGCCTTCAGTTGTCGGTCCATGCCCACCTCTCTGAGCTGTATCCTTCCTGTGCTTATCTCCAGGAACCAGAACAAGGACTTTTGTCCCAGGAGAGTACTGCCTTACCTCCATATGGCCCTCTCCTCCAGGCACATCCTGTCCTTTTCCACAGCATGTTCTTACAAGTAAGTCTTGGTTGGCTCCTGAGCTGTCAGTGCTTGGGACAGACATTTTAGCCCCTTATCTTCTGGGCTTCTACATAAATCAATGTCTTTAAAGACAGTATTACTAAAACCACTTGTGCCTATTACGGTGTTCATTTCTCACTCATTTGGTGGTTACTCCTGCTAAAAAATGAATTATTTCCTTTTACAAGATGATGTATTTATAATGTTCTGTATCCATGCATCTGAATGTCTTGATGCTCAGATTGCTTCTTGGACAAATTGACCTGCAGGAGGGAAGCAGGGTAAACACTGTGATTCAGATCATGTGTTCTAGCAAGAGATAACCTGCCTGAGATCAACAGGGTAGCACATAGTGTAATCAGACTATACTCCCACTATTGGATTGCTTCCTGAATTTTCACCATGTTTCATACAAAATGTATAACCTCTTCTCAGAAAATACTTCCACAGAAGCATCAGAATTCATCATTATTACATTTTTTCTTTGTAAGTGAGGGTAAGCTGACATTTCTTGCACTTCGTAAGTCTGTAACTCAGGTTATCTCTGTCTAATACCTTTTCACCAATTTAACTTATTATTCTCTTTCATTTACAGGAAGTCCACAAGCAAAGGATATTTAAAAATATTGATTGTTGTCACACCAACTCAGCTATAGAAGAGCTCTCGTGGTACTTCAGCATCTACAGAAGAAAAGCAGGAACTGGGTGTGCTCCTAAAAGCAGGGGAACCTTTGCAGGCTTTCCAGCTGCTTTGCTCACTATAGGATGAGGTACAGTCATTCCCTAAATTTAGCCTAATTTCATTATTGTCTGGTATAGTGGGAGGGCTTTCAACAGATACCAAAATACTCTCAGAATGTTGCTGCTTGTTACTCTTCCTCTGACAATACTTATCAAATTTATTGTATCAGACCATTTCATATATTCAGAAGCAAAACACATGCAGTGTCATGACATAAAATTGTATCATTTTCAAGTTATTATGTCCATCTGATACAACTCATGATAAATTGAAAATATGATGACAAAGAGCAGTAAATTCTGTAAATTTCTGTTTAAAATTTTTGCTCATTATCTTCCAAGGTTTTTATTTCATTTTGCAACTAAACCTTGTTTTTTCTCCTGCCAAAGCCAACAGTTATAACTTTTAAGTGTCAAATGTATTCTGTATACTGTAAAACAGATTTTATATCTTGAAAGTAAGGGATAATGATAATATACATAAAATCCATGATCAATAACTTCTTTTAGATGTATTCCTTAAAAAATAGGTCTTTCAAAGAATTGTATGAGCTCAGTCAGTTCACCAGAACCTTTTTGCTAAACACTGTCCATGATGCTTTCATTGTAAATGACATTTGATTGGGATAGAGAGATATATAATGGGATACCTGTATTCTATTAAGTATTCAAGTGAATATTCAGAGAGGAATGAAGAACTTACTTCCTTCATGCTGCTAGGTGAACACTAGCCACCTTTTTTATGGTATATTCTTATTTATTAGATACTACTCTATATGTCTGTGGAACAATAACAGACTTTCTGGAAAAGTAAAAAAAAATCATTAAATTAATTTGGAGTGACAATACAAAACACCCCAAAGATTTCAACCTCACTTCATAAAAAGTCTAAATCTCTATGTGTGTATGTATTTGTACTCTTTCTCCCTATTTTGTGTTTATGTTCAGATCCCAAGATGTCAAATTGTTATTTCCCTTGAGTAATAAAACCACAGCTTGAGTTATAATACTTGCAATCAAAGCACTTAAAATTGATTAATTCTGCCTTCATTTTGCATTATTTTCTGTGGTTAAAAATACGTAGATTAGAAAAAACAGTAATATACACATCAATCTAAATATTTAAATATTTTCCCATGCTCTTAGAAATGCACTGTGGCTATACAACATGAGAACAATACAACTGGCAGGTGACTTTCAATACAGTACTCTCTAAACTACTAGAGCAGGAAAACAGAGTGAGGAAATTCTGCCTAGAATTGCGTGTGTAACACCATCAGTCTCTTTTGAGGACCAGATTCAGTACAAATAAAATCCTGTAATTATTTTCCTGCAGAATGATGTCAAGTACTTTACAGAAGGCATCAAGAAGGCATCAGTGCTGCTGGTAATAACATGCACGTAGTAAACACCATGGCAAGGAACATTTTTCAGGGACAAACTCGTACCTCTGCACAGTCAAGTGTCATGGCTTCCTGGAGTGCTGAAATTAAGGGAGTATATGGGCTGCTTCTTGCACTGAGTCAGCCTGATGAATTGGCAAGCTGGTTCTCCTTCCATTTTCTTTGGAAAAATGACAAATTTACTTTATTCTTTAGGAAACTAGGTCTGGTAACTCCCAGGACCCTTAGAATTATCTCAATAATGTGTCATTATATGAACAGGCACTAAACTTCCCCCCCAGTAACAGGAAAGGGCTTCTGCTACTTTCCACTGAGGAAAATCATCTTTTCCCATTTGCACTGTAGCAGTAAAGCTATGAGGCAGAAAAAAGTAAATTACATGGTTACCGCTGTCAGAGCTGAAAGGGATGAGAAAGAACCATAAATTCTCAGGAATGAATTTCCTTTGTCTCCCCGGCCTTTCCTAAACCCTAGTCTTGGTTTCTGAGGTAGGAGTGACTCAAGTAGCACTGATGGTGCTGAGGGAGGAAGTAACAGCTTTCAGACGCCACCTTAAGAAATCAATTCTTCACATTCTTCACTTGCTTCATCCTTCTGCCTGTCCACCTTAAGCCGATCAGCCAACTGTATGACCCATATTTATTCTGCCTTTTTTGAATAAGAACTCCACATCAGAGGTTCGTGATTCTCTTCCCAGACGTGTTTACTCTTGCCTATCCACCCAAATGTTGCAAGGCATTTGGCTTTGTCTGCCAAATAAGCCAATATTCCTTTGGATATGATTATACAGAAACACCAAAAAATCCTTGTTTCCTTTGTCTTACTCTTTCAGGAAACTGACAGGCTACAACTTAAAAATATGTGTTTCCTTGAATGGTTTCAAAACTTGTCAACATTTTTCAGCAATGGAGTATTTACCACTATTTGGTTTTCATGGTTTAATTATTACTAATTTATGGGCAGTCACACTCTTTGTTTTTCTGATACCCAAGGCACGGTTCACTTGCTGGTACAGGACTTGCCTTTGGGTGGCTGCAAGCAGTTCAGATTTCTCTTAATTCAGAGTTTTCATTTGTCGTGTTTCAAATTGCATTTTGAACTATTTTATTGACTGAAGTACAATTCCTTTAAAGTGTTTTCTTCTAATTAATATAAATGGGAAGTAAGTAATTCAATAATTAATTCAGTATTTTAGGGTTTCCTTGTTTTCACTTGTGGCTGCGAACTGAGTACTCATGCTAAGAGAATTTAAAAAACAAAACAAAACAAACAAACAAAAACCAAAAAGCCAAACCAAAAAAACCCAACCAAAATTCCTGTTCAGATTTTACTTTTTAATCTAACTGGAAATAAAACTATTACAAAGTCTCTGCTCATTAATAGAAATAGTCCATTTTTGTCATTATTGCTTGTTTTTTTTAGTTTTTAAGTAAGATTAACTCAATTAACTGACTCCGTTGGTTTGTATCTTTCCTTACAGGCAGCCTAAACTCATCCAAGGGTAATTTAATGATTGAAATGGAGTTATGACAGAGATTAACACAGTTCAGTACTTCTCACATGAGATTATCTTTCTAGTGATGACAGATTTTCAATAAGCTCTTGAATATCAGATTTTCTTGCCTTCAAAAACATCCTCAACTTGCCTTCGGATGCTACACAGACTGTTTTTATTTCTTAGGCAGTGGGAGCAAACCGGATTTTTTGATGAAAATCATCAGCTTCATTGAAGAATAATCCTGCTGCCTCACTCCTAAATGTATTCTTTCAGGCACTAAAAGATGTTGGAATAGTGACTTCTTAACGGTGTGCTAATTTGGTTTTGTAACCTTCATCATGTCAAATCTGTCTTTCCTACCTACTCTTGTCAGCCACGCACACACAGTAATTCCTGCAATGTTTTGAGGTCCAGATTTCCGTAAGTGCACCTGATTTAAGCATGACAATCATTTAATAGGCGTGTCTTAAAGTCACTAAATATGTTTCATTCAGTGGTATTGAGGGTCCTAACAGTCTGAGATGAATTTACAAATCCAAAAGGATACACAGCTTTTGAACCATAAGGCTTTGGGTGGTTGATCAATGATCAATGTGATGGCTACAAATTACTTCATCCATCCTTTAGTCTGACAATAATTCTTGGAATTTTTGCATTCAATTTCTCCACAAAAGTATATGTATGTGCATATATATGCATATAGGTACGTGTATTTACTTTGTACATACACATATATACAAATAGAGGTGTACATATATATAGAAAAGTATTGTGTTAAATGAAGACATAAGCATGAGTTGGAGTCTAGTTAAGAAGCAAAATTCACTTCTAGTAGTAGTCACCTCTAGTAAGGATTAGCTAATGACCACCTTGGTAGTCAGAATCAAGTGGATGTCTTCTAATATCTAACACATATATGATGTGTTTCATAACCATTTTCAAGAAGAAAGAAAAATATTTATTTAACATGAGAAATACATGAGGAATGTTGAAATAGGTGAAATACCTCAAAGAGGTATGAATATGTGGGTGGCTGTGCCAAAAAAAATCTGCTCCTAACTCTGGATTCATATTCCCTCCACAAAAAATAAAAATTATAAACTGGATAGACTGTTGGATTTGTTGGCATCTCAAATCTCATATTTATTAATGCTTCCATCTATGACAGCGATTTTAAAATTTAAACAGAAATGTAAGCAGAATGGATTTTGAAACTTGGCCAAAAGTTCTTTCTTATATGACAAAGCTGAGAAGCTTTCCTTTTGTCTTTCCTGAGGAATATGTAGATCTCATAATCTTAAGCTATGTGTATACACGGAGTGGAAAGCTGGGGAATTGTCTCATTAGAGTATTTTGAAACTCCAAATTTTTTTAAATTTAAATTTATTTTAGAGTATAAGCATCTTGGATATTTATCTCATATTCAACAAGTGATACTAAATGCAAGCATCATATTTAAATAGGCTTACTTTCAAGATTAAAGAGATTTTCTTCTATATCTGTTTTTCCCTATAGTGTTTTCTATTATATGGAAAGTCTTAATGAGTGAGTTGAAATGGCAAGATATCACTGGGAAAGGAGATTCACAAATTCTCACAAACTTCTCCGCCAATACTCTAATCTTCTCAGAATGCACTTTTCCTAATCTTCTTTCAGAAGTCCATGCCAGAAAATTAAAAATTATTTTTAAAGTTTAAAAGTAATTTAAAAAATACACCATATGATTGAGATGTGTTTAATTCCTTAGAAAATGAAAAATGTTCTGTGGTATAGTATTCTGTCCAGACAAAGTGGTTTTACATGAAATAGTATTTAGTAAGAGCATAATTACATAATAATGGCATAATTATATGTACCAGTAAATAGCTATTAATTACAGAGCAATTATTATTTTCAGAGAAGTTGTTAGGCAACCTTAGGTAACAGCAATAAGTAATTCTGTTCATTTTATCAGTAGAAGTCAAGCAATTCTACTGCAAGGGACACTTAACATCATGTATATACAGTGTTTTAGAGAAGTGAAATATGAACAAAGGGTACAGCAACTCTGCTGTAGAAAACTCTTCACTAACTGATGATTTATTAGATTCAAAGTGAGAATATATCTCTAAAAATAAGGTCAGCTATGAACACAAATGATGGTATGCTTGTACCTGGACCTCAGTTACTTGCATAGTGTGATAAAACTACAATGGTAATTATATTCTACGAATTGTTCCTACACAAATAAAAGCTGTGAGAAAGCAACTTTAAAACTGTCTGCAACTTATCCTGTGCTCTTCCCCAGCTGCTCAGTGACATCTCAGAGGTACACTGGCTCTTTTTGTGAAGAAACCTCAAATGCAGAGAAAAGGCTGGTAAGTTGTATTCTGCGGTTTGATAGCTGCTTACCTACACCAGCCACTCTCACAGTCCCCTGAAAGTATCCCATCAAACCAATGCTTTTGCAGCTTCGCCTGAAACTAAAATCAAGCAAACCCTGCTTTGCCATCCCCTATCTATAAGACACGTTATTTGTATAAATACTCTACAGCTCTGCATGCTGGTGGTCCAGGTGTGTCTTTGCAAAGGAAATCTTAAAGGGTATTTAAAGGGTAGTTCAGGGAGAATTTTGTGGTAAGGCGTGGTTTTCTCATCAGGGATGGCTGGATGGTGGTTTCCATGGGAAAAAGTTCAACTTACAGTCAAAAAACTTAATGGTGGCCTCCTAGAACTGTAAAATTCTTGGCTAATGTGAAATTTGCAAAGATTGTAATGTAAAAATTACAATGATGTTTACAGAGGCTCTTACCCATTTTCTGATGATCCATGATAGTTTCTTGTCAGAATTAGCTGTCTGTCTTCAACCTTTGATATTATTGTGTCAAGGCTCATCATCTACAGCCTCAGTCAGGGAAATTGGGGGTAAAAAGGCAAGGATTTTTCTCAGGGGTCACACCACCTACTGGTGGAGTGAAAGATCCACCCAATGCTGTTTTACAGCTGCCAGCATCTCAGGATCCATCGGAGAGACTTTCTGTGTCTGCTCAACAACCAGCAATTGCAGGAAGAGAAGTCTGCTGGGAACCTGGCAGTCATGGTTTAGTGGTCAGGATGATACAAGCTCTGCTTGAGAGGGCAAGGGTAGAGGTGAAAAGTCCTAGATTCCCTAGGGTTTTCCTAGGAAACCCTCTTTCCCTCCTCCTGCTCTGTCCTTGTCCTGGAGAGATGTGGGAATCTCATCCTGTTGTAAACGTGGTCAGATGTGCTATGTAGGTATGTCAGGCTAGAAACTCAGCAGGACAGCAAAGCACATCCTGGTCTGGACCAGTGCAGCCTGAGCACAGCACGTGTGTGCTCCTCTCCGTGCAGCCTCTCTGTCTCTGCGGAAGGTATCTTTTCAGCTTTATACCGGCTAGCGCTTGTATTTCAATGCCTTAGAAAGCCTCGAGCAGCCTTGAGAGGTAGCACGGGCAATCTAGCACTTCAGTAGCTCTAAAATCGGTACCTGAATCAGCTGCAGAGCAAATACCATCAGCAGAAGCAAAGAGGGAGAAATATAGCTCCCTGCTCGCTCAATTCCCTGCAGTTAGAAGCCTTCAAATGAGACAGACGACCAGAGATGTTTACAGGAAAGTAGCTGAGCTGAGAGAGAGAGCCTTTGCCTCCCCTCGACCATCTTTTATTAGGAGAAGGGGAAAGGGGAGGACTGGGGGCGGACCCGGGGTGACCGGCCAATCAGACACTGCTGAAGAGTCTGAGTTACATTTGGCTTTGCCCGCTTGGAACAAAGGAGCTATGAGCACATGTCTTTGGGAGGGGGGAGGGGAAGCTCAGAACAGGCAGCAACAATTCCCTATTTTTTTTTCTTTAAAGCTGGGTTGTAACTCGTAGTAACTTAAAAGTGCATAGAACAGTAACAAAACAACAGTGCAAAATATAATTGTAATCTATCGTCCCTACAACTCAACAGTACCTAGGATGCCTTTAAACTAGTTCCCCAGTCAAAACTCAGGGGTTTAGTCAGGACATCTATGGTATGGAGTATCAGGACAAAGATTTACAAAATACAGTGCAAAAACCTGAGTGCAAAACAGTGCAACTCAACTTAAGGGATTAACATAAAGATCTGCAGTAGGGGGTTTACATGAAGGTGCAAAATCAGGATTCTTTTTACGGCGTCTCTTCCAGGAGGCAGTTTTAACCTCCTTAACTTTTGAGGAAGTGACATAAGGTTTTACCCACTTCCCTGGGATCCATCTCAGTCCTTGAGGGGTAGATACACTGGCATACCCACGTCCCCAAGTTACAAGTTTGTACGGTCCTTGGATTTTTTGAGTCTCTGGGTCTCGGATCAGGACTTCTGGATTTTCCTGCAGTTTCTGTCTCCTGGTGTTCTGGAAATGACGATAGATGGGAGGGTTTGGATCCTCAAAGGTGCCATTCAGGAAGTTTATGGTAAACAGTGCTTTGCTGAGTCTGAGGACAGGTGAGTTGAGTTTGGTGGTCCCTGATTGTTGTAGCAGCATTCGCTTGAGGGTTTGATGGGCACGTTCAACAATGCCTTGTCCAGTTGGGGAGTGAGGAATACCTGTAATATGTCGAAATCCCCACTGCTGACGAAAGTTTTTAAACTCCTGGGAGGTGTAGGCAGGTCCATTATCAGTTTTTATCTCCTCAGGTATACCGAGCACAGCAAAAGCTTGGACAAGATGTTTTTCAACATCCTTAGCCTTTTCACCTGCATGTGCAGAGGCATACATAGCACCAGAGAAGGTATCAATAGAAACATGAACGTATTTTAATCTCCCAAATTCAGGGAAATGTGTGACGTCCATTTGCCACACTTCACCACTATTAATGCCTCTGGGATTGACCCCCATGCCCAGTGATGGAAGCTGTAGCTTCTGGCAGTTGGGACATGTTGCCACTATTGCTTTTGCTTGTGTCCGCGACAGATGGAACATGCGGATAAGAGCAGGAATATTTTGATGGTACATGGCATGGCTCAATTTTGCTTGTTCAAAAACTTGGGGGAGCTTTGGTAAGTCGGCTGATAGAACTATGTCTGCTGGCATAGCCAGAGCATCAGCTCTACGATTACCTTCCGCAATAAATCCTGGCAGGTTTGTATGTGACCTCACATGCATGACAAAATAGGGATGCTCTCTGTGGGAAACCAGATAAATTAATTTTGAGAGTAAATCATAAATTTTCTTGTTTGAGATTTCTTTTAGGAGAGCATGCTCAGCTCTAACAGTTACTCCAGCTACATATGCTGAGTCTGTGACCAAATTAAAGGGTTCTTTGAACCTCTCAAATGCTCTAACGACAGCTGCTAGTTCAGCTACTTGTGGTGATCCCTGGATTACCTCAATGTCAGATTCCCACTTTTGCGTCTTTGGATTTTTCCATGTGACCGCGGACTTTTTACTTTTTCCTGAGGCATCAGTAAAAACGGTAATCGCATCGAGGGGTTTTCTACTTTGAATTTCTCGAGGGATGAAAGAGAATGGTAGATTAAACATGTCATGTTTTGGGTAATGATTTGAGATTTGGCCTGAGTAACTATCTAATGCAAATTGTAAATTTATATTATTTTGGAGTAGGTGATCTAATGCGTCAGTTGTTACAGGTAAATAGATGCTTGCAAAGTCACATCCTGCCAGGGTGCGGAGCCTTGCTCTACCCTTCATGATAATTTTTGCCATTAGTTCTTGTGGCTGTGTGATGGTTTTAGGAGGTTGGAGTGGAAGGAATACCCATTCAATTATGATGAGGGGTTCCTTCTGCTCTTTGTCCCACTGAAATATGAGGCCATGAAAGCGTGGTACCTTCCCTAGAATGACAAGCTTAAAGGGTAGGGTGGGCTGATACCTGTGCGCTTGTCTGGTGGAAATGAGCTCTTGTATCTTTTTGAGAGACTGCCTTGCCTCTTCTGTCAGGGATCTAGGGGATGCTGGACCGCCTTCCCCTTTTAACAGGTTTGCAATAGGAGCTACATCCTCTGTGGTGAGTCCTAACCAGGACCTTAAATACTTCAGTGTCCCACAGATCTGTTGCACTTCCTCTAATGTTTTTGGGTTATTATTAATGGTGACAGGTGTTGGGGTGATAGAGGTTTCTGTGATTTTGAGTCCGAGGTATTTCCAAGGGCTTGTTCTCTGCATCTTTTCAGGTTGTAATTCAAAGCCCTTGGCCACTAGGGCCTCAACCACCATGTTAAGTGTCTGCTCGAGATACTGATTATTGGGAGCACACACCAGCACATCATCCATGTAATGCAGGATGATGGCTTTCTCTGCTTTGGCACGGATGGGAGATAGAATTTTAGCAATATACTCTTGGCAGAGAGTTGGGGAATTTTTCATACCTTGGGGAAGCACAAGCCAATGATAACGTTCCATGGGAGTTTCGCGATTAAGAGATGGTACAGAAAATGCAAATCGGGGGGCATCTGCAGGGTGGAGCGGAATATGAAAGAAGCAATCTTTAATGTCAAGAACAGCTAAATGCCAATGTTGTGGGAGCATTGAAGGTGATGGCATACCTGGTTGAAGGGGTCCCATGTCTTCAATAACCTTATTAACTTCTCTAAGATCTTGGAGTAGCCTATATTTGTTCTTTCCCGGTTTTTGTATTACAAACACGGGTGTGTTCCATGGGCTGTTAGTTGGAACTATATTTCCTTTAGCCAATTGTTCAGCCACTAATGTTTTGAGTGCCTCTAAGTTTTCTTTTTTTAACGACCACTGGTTAACCCACACGGGTTCATCTGTTTTCCAAGTTAATTTTTGTGGGTGGCACTCTGCTTCAGTGGCCTGCAAGGGAAAATTTTGATGTCTAGGCGTGATATCAATTTTTGTTCCCCACTGAGACATGGCATCCCTTCCCCACAGGGTGAATTTGGTGTCTAGGACATACGGACGAAGTGTCGCTATTTGTCCTTCAGGACCTTCAATTTGGATGGTGTGTTTGGACTGCTTTGCAATTTGGGTACCTCCAATCCCTTGTATGATGCCCTGAGATTGCAATTCCCATTGCGTAGGCCACTTATCAAATGGAATGACAGACACATCAGCACCTGTGTCTAACATTCCCATTATACTGATTTTATGCGATTTGTAACGGAGCTTACATTCTATTACAGGTTTGTTGTTTCCCAAAACCTCAGTCCAACAGATGGCTGGGATATGACCATCTGTGGGCAGGTATTTGGGCAGTGGAAAGGCCTGTGCAATGACTTGACCTTTAGGCATAAAATACGGCGGATATATACATTGTACCATTAGGTTAGAACACCCGTTCTGATCCACTTTCATCAGTGTGGGTGTAACCTCTATCCCAGCAGGTGTTTCCCGAGTGTCCCCAATAACAAAAAGGTATGTAAATTCTGGAATGTGGTCCACATTCTGGAATGAGATGGGTATTACAGTCTGTTTGTTGCTGTTGAAATGGTGTGCTTTATCACAGGTTACCTTAAACCTGAGTCCAGAAGTCCAAGTTGCTTTGTCTGCAGCCCTATTTATGTCTGAACGCGGAGCTGTTAGGACGCGTTGAGTCGCTAGTTTCCCTGCAGTTGACCTGGGGAAACAGTCTTTGGAGAGTTTTTATCAGCAGTTATAATTGCTCTGCAATTGCGAGCTACATGTCCCTTTTTCTGACAACGATAGCATACAAAGTTACCGCGCGATTGAGTTTCTCCTGTACCTGTAACATTCTCCACAACCTCCCCAACCATCCCCACTTTTTTCAAAAAGGGAGCAGCTGTGTTCAGCTGCACCTTCTTCATACAGACTTCAAGGATGGATTCAACAGTAGGAGGAGGATACAGCGGGAGAGTGAGAATGACTTGTTTGCAAGCATCATTTGTATTAACTTGGAGAAGTTCGAGTAGGAGCGCTTGTTGGAGGTCAGGATTAGGGACCTGGGAAGAGACAGCTTCGTACAAACGGTTATAAAAGTGAATAATATTTTCATTTGGCAATTGCTTGATGGTGGTATAATGAGAATTAGGAGTTTGAGATGGTAATAATGTTAAGGCCTTTTCAGCAGCACGTGTGATTTCAGTAAGAACTGGACGAGGGATAAGCATTGCTTGTTTTTGAGGATTTGCCATATTATTGTCACCAGATAAAAGATCTAATGTGATATAATTGTTTTCAAAATCCAGGTAATTATCTGGAGTTTGCCACAAAATTTTTAATAAATCAGATAAAATTATTTTCCATTGCTTTTTCCACACCATAAAATCACCAGGTGTGAGAAGAGTTTGCATTAATGTAAGTAAATCATGAGGTACAAGTAAGTGAGTTGCAAAAGTAGCACTTAAAAGGCTCTTAAAATAATTACTATGCATTCCAAACTCCTTAATTGCCTTGCACAAATCCTTAATATCAGAATAAGAAAGGGGTTTCCAGTCAGGGTTAGCTCCATTGCTAGTACAAGAGAGTGTAGCAGAAGCAGTTGGAGTTACTTCCTGGTAGCCATGGGCTCCCGGATTGAGAGGGGCAGTCACAGGACTGTGGGAACCTGGGGCGGGACAATGGGAAGCAGGGGCGGGGAGTGGAGGCGGGGACACGGCCGGAGGAGGGGAGGGGTCGGGGGCGGGGTTGTGGGAGGCAGGGGCGGCACTTGAGCCGTGGGCAGGAACAGAGGGAGGGGTGAAACACGACGCTGTGGGGGCGGAGTCGGGGGCGGGGTCAGGTTGTGACGCAGGAGTGGGAGGGGATGGGGACAAGAAGGGATTTGTGGGATGGGGGAGAAAGGGATTGTGGGAGGTGTAGTTTGGAGAGGAAGGACCATTGCGTCCGCCATTACTGGAGACAAACAAACTGGGAGAAACGCGGTTGGGGGGAGGGGTTTTTTCCTGGCCTGCGAGCACGTGGCAATGGCCGTCCCTGGGAACAAAGAGATCGGGGGAGAAGGGGTTTTTACGCGCGCTTGAAACATGAGGGCTAGAAACTGGGGAAAAGGGAGTGGAGAAAAGAGGTTGGGAAGGTCCTGGGATGGGCTCCGGATTCCCATCCAAGGCAGGGTGCTGAGGAAACACGGGTGAGCCAGGAGGACGATAGCTCTCCTGTGCTGAGAAGCAGTCTGCTCTAGCTGTGTTTGCCAGCGTAGGGGAAGAGGGGTCCGGGACACAGGGGTTGGAAGAGGGTATAAGGGAATTAACAGGGGGGTTTTGCAATGGCTTTTCATGTACTGCCTTTTTATCCGGCAAAGTATAACTTAGTAACAGGAGAGGAAAGAATTTTGAAACTGTTTCATCTCCTGCACGCCTCAGAGAGGAGAGTTTTCTCCCCACCTTATCCCAAAATTCAGCAGATCTTATGTCTTCGGAGGTCAGATTAGGAAAGTACTGAAAAAGCCATTGTACAAAAGATTGAACTAGATTTTTAGGGTATTTATGCCCAGTTAAAGAAAGGTAGCTTTGAACTTGGTGGTATATTTCTCTATGGTGTGCAGAAACTTCAGATCCCATTATAAATGCACCACCAAACCTCAACCCCAACTCGCCAAAAAGGAGGAAAAAAAAAAAAAGAGAAAGTTTGCACCGGCACCAGCTTAAGACAGGAGCCCCTAAACCAGCAGGGAAATACTCACCAGAATTCTGGATTTATCACAGGAAAGCAGGTCCGGAGAAAAAAAAAACGCGAGAAGGGTCTTCTGCTTTCCAGCCGTTCCCTCGCCACGTGGCGTGGGGGAGGGTACAGGCTGAGGCTCTGGGCTCGATGTTACACAAAAAGTAACACCTCGCCACACAGAGCTGGCACAGCAGGACGTGCAGAGCTAACTCCAGCAGACACAGCTGCCGGGACACCCTGAAAATCTCTCAGAACCGGAGTTCAGAGATAGCACGCTGGGCGCCAAATGCGGAAGGTATCTTTTCAGCTTTATACCGGCTAGCGCTTGTATTTCAATGCCTTAGAAAGCCTCGAGCAGCCTTGAGAGGTAGCACGGGCAATCTAGCACTTCAGTAGCTCTAAAATCGGTACCTGAATCAGCTGCAGAGCAAATACCATCAGCAGAAGCAAAGAGGGAGAAATATAGCTCCCTGCTCGCTCAATTCCCTGCAGTTAGAAGCCTTCAAATGAGACAGACGACCAGAGATGTTTACAGGAAAGTAGCTGAGCTGAGAGAGAGAGCCTTTGCCTCCCCTCGACCATCTTTTATTAGGAGAAGGGGAAAGGGGAGGACTGGGGGCGGACCCGGGGTGACCGGCCAATCAGACACTGCTGAAGAGTCTGAGTTACATTTGGCTTTGCCCGCTTGGAACAAAGGAGCTATGAGCACATGTCTTTGGGAGGGGGGAGGGGAAGCTCAGAACAGGCAGCAACATGTCTCTTGAAATTACACTTGGCAGATTATGTGACACAAGACACCTTTCCCAGCCAGAGCCATGAAGACCAGCTCTTGAGGGACTCTGATAGAATAAGAGCCACGTTTGAGAACAAATGGAAGAGGGACTGACCTAGGTCTGACATCAGAATTTGGCTAGTAAAGTACAGCTAGGAATGAGATAATTTTTTTTCTTTGGGGGTTTGGGTTGGGTTTTTTTGGTGTTACAGGACTGCACTAGGGATCAAGGAAATTCATGGTCTAGTTGGCCTAATCACCTCCTGGGGGAAGTATCTAGAGCCTTGACATCTCAGTATTTGTAGTCATCACCTCTGAATGTGGATCACAGCTAAAGCTGAGAAATTGAGACAAATGTGTTGAGCAGCCTGCTTGCTTAAAGAAGAGTTTGGCCAAAAGAAAATACTAGTAAGTTGTGGGACTAGGATCCCAGGCTGGATGTGTGGGACAGTTGGGATGGTGGTCAACCCAAACTATCCCAGACACTAGGTGCTGCTGCCTGGAGACAAGGGTGTGTCTCTGGCTGGGGCATCCAGAAAATGCCTCCATACGCTGGGGGTGTAACTACAGAGTCATTCAGGAATATCAGGTTTCCTACAGTAGAGTCTCAGGTGATGGATATATAAAAATAAATAAATAAATAAATAAATAGGGAGGTCCAGCAGCAGGTCAGCTTGAGCTGGATGCCTCTGGAGAGGGACTCAGAACAAAGAAATCCCCAGACTTTTGTACCCTCACAGTCTATGCACCTGTTCTTCAGGTGCTCTTCATGTGCCCTGCATTCACTTTTTGGTCCAATGATGATTTCTGGTCTGGTGTCTTATAAATCCTTATGGGATTCTTTCTCCTGTATCCACTCAGGTAGGCTGTCTACTGTTCTTACCTTATTGAGTTGCCACTTCTGCTGGTGGCTGTATCATCCTTGTCTTCTGGAGTGTACTTCTTGTGCACTAGCTCTGTCAGCAGAGCATGGGAAGCAAAGAATTCCTTGATTTAGAGTAAGGACTACATAGCAACAGCTAAAACATCAGTGTGTTGTCAACATTAGTCTCATACTAAATTCAAAACACAGCACTGTACCAGTGTCTTGGGGTGACTTTATGAAGTGTATCCCCTATCACCTGCTCTATGCCCAGACACGAATCCGGTGCCTTTCTGTGCCTTTAAAACTGGGTGTGAGAGAAAGAAGAAGAAAGCCAGGTGAACTTTTCAAAGCTGTTTTGTTCAAGGACACAGAGATAGCTGCTGCTGCTGCAGAGCGGAGGCAAGCACCTTCCTGCTTTTCCCTCTCTCTTGGCTCTTGGCTCCTTTTCTCAGAAGAGAGAGACGGAAAGTTAAACTCCTTTGCTTCCCTGGGACTTGGGTTTCTTCTTCTTCCCTTCTGGACTGTTCAACAATACCAGAACACATTGGAAGACCCTACACTGGTTGGCCCGGAGGGGCCCACGCCGAACGCCCAGCTTGAAAGAGAGAGACCACACCCACAGAAATGACTCTGAAAATTTACCAGGTTCTCTCCACAGCGAGAGGTTTTATTATTTAGCATTATTCTTTTCCCATGCTTGCGTGCACTTTACTTGTTAAATAAATAGCTTTTTCTTTTTCACTTTCCTCTGAGGAATTTCTTCCCGGACCTGGTGGGGGAGGGGCAGCTGAAACCTGCCTTCTATCAGGGGAAATTTTCCTCCAATTTGTCTCAAACCAGGACAACCAGCTACTAGGAAAATTACTAAGAAAATGAACTCCATTCCAGAGAAAATCACATCCAGGTGAAAGTTCACAGCTTGCAGCCTAAGGCTTCAACAAACCTGGCTACTCGTGCTAAGCAAGCACAGCCAAGCAAACAGGATACTAAAGCACACAATGTTGTAACTGCAAGTGACTTCTTATTTAAAACTTTATTGGGCTAGAGAACAAATATCTCTCAACAATATCTTTAAAGGCAATTGCTGCTCAGTCAATGCAGGCAATTTTGCATCAGTTTCCTATCAGCTTAATCTTCAGCAACACGACTGCCATTCACCATACTTAAAATGCAAGTTTACATTGGGGTTTTATATATATATATATAAAATAATATATATAAAACTTGTAACATTTGATCCAAGCATGCTATCTTACCATAAAAGTTGAAGAGTATGAACAATTTGCTAGACTTTCAAGGTCAGAGTTGTAATTACACAGCAATAATTTAATTACTCAAATTTAATCTTTTAGACATGCCTTATCATGTTTTAGTCTGCGTGACTCATGGACCATAAGCATGCTAGAACACTGAAAAAACTATGCCATACACTGTAAGTGGAAGCAAATTAAATTTTTGGTAATTATTTGAAAGTAAATGATGTGTGGGTGTGCAAAAGTAACTCATTACTCTGATAACCTGTTATCCATTAACTGTATTATATAGGAAATGTTTTACATTCCCGAAGTACAATTATTTCAGGCTATATATTAAAAAATAACCTTTTTATTGTGGTATATGTTTCATGTAGTTGAGGGGGTTTTTTGCCGCTTAGGTTCTTTTTCTTTTCTACTTTCTAATATCATTGTTACTTCCACTTCTTAAGTATTTTTGCTCTATTTGGTTTCTCTTTAATTTTCTTGTGTAGACTAAAAATCTTCTGTTCTGAGATCATGAAAGATTCAAAACAATGAAAATTATTCAATGAGAGGCTTTCCGGACTTTATATGGAAAGAGTTGAATTCCCATGAAAGAGGGTGCAGTTTTAAGATGAGCTGTTACCAAAATGGTCAAAACCCATCCTTCTGTCACAAGCCCTAATCTTTCTTTTCATCTCTTCCAATCCTTCCTGAGAAGGTTGTAGCTGAAAACCAACTGAGCAGACTGTCTGCACACCCTGCCCAAAACAGAAACATCCTCATCCAGCCAGGCCTCTGCAAGCTGGTCTGAAATAGTACTGAAGGACTTCATAGGACAACTGAGAAAGGAGTCTGAGCAGACCTCAGCGCTGGCTGAGCTCAGCATGGAACAACAGCCTCACTAAGGTCACAAACATGCAGGCAGATTTTGGATTGCACGGTTCTGTGAGCAACTGTGCTGGTTTTGGCCAGGGTGGAGTTAATTTTCGTCACAGCTGCCGGTATGGGGCTATGTTTTGGATTTGTGCTGGAAGCAGTGTTGGTAGCACAGGGATGTTTTTGTTACTGCCGAGAAGTGCTAGGACAGAGTCGGGGCCTTTCCTGCTCCTCATCCCACCCCACCAACAAGGAGACTGGGGGTGCACAAGAAGTTGGGAGGGGACACAGCTGGGACAACTGACCCCAACTGACCCAAGGGACATTGCATACCATATAGTGCCATGCTCAGCATATAGAGCTGGGGGAAAAAGAAGGAAGAGGGGGATGTTTGGAGTGATGGCATTTGTCTTCTCAAGTTATTGTGACACATGATGGAGCCCTTATTTCCTGGGCATGGCTGAACACCTACCTGACCAAGGGAAGTGATGACTGAATTCCTTGTTTCGCTCTGCATGGGTTTTCATAATTTTAGTCTTCCAATCCTCTCCACCCCAACAGGAGGGCAGCAAGCATGAGGCTGCATGGAGCTGAGTTGCCATCTGGGCTTAAACCACAATGGCAATGAAAGCCGGACTTCTAAACAAGATGTTGAAGAGAAATCAAAACCTGTTTATTCACTAAAATATGTAATTGAAGCCAGACAAAGAAGGTAGGAAAAACTACTTAATGTAATGACAAAAACATTTTGATAGTTATCAAAATTTTTTTCAACATAAAATATTTTCAATCAAAACACCCCCTTTTAAAAGAAATTAATTTAGAATTAACATTGTCTGATCTTCTGAATTAACCTTCCCAGAAGCAAATTAAGGTATTTTATTCTGACATTTGTCTTCCTCTGGAATTACCACTGTGTATCAATTTTTAAGACTTTTTTTATAACCCTTTTTTGAGGGACATTTTATAAAAATCAGGCAAATAGTTAGGGAGAAAAGTTGATTTAGTATTCTTTGAGAACAGTCTAGATTGAATCCACATGTACCTCATGATCTTCCTCAGTGCCCCAGGAGATTTCATATCATTATTCTGTTACTCATTCTGCAGTTAACTTAATAAGGCAGCAGAAGGACACTCCAGATATTACAAACCCATAATGTATTATCTCTAATTTATTCAAGTTAATCCACTATGGAGATATTCTGCTGAATCTCTCGGTGACTTTCATCAAGGAGGTCATTGAAGTTTCTAGGTATGCCAGTAAATCATTTGTACATATGACTATTCAGTCCTTCTTATCCCAGACTAATAGGATCCTCACTTCTGTGGATGAGACCATATGGCTAATGTCAGAACTTTCACAATGCTTTCAAATTAAATGCATCTCTCTTCTGGTCCTTTCAGTGCATGTCACTCTTCAAGGAAGTTACTTCTGGTTTCAAAGGAGCTATGTCTTTTCAAGGCCCTCAGGACTGGTTTGGTTTTGATCTATCAATCTTTTCACAAAATAACTTTTGATTACTTTGGCTGTAATTATGAAAAAATATTAATTAGCATAAATTTTAAAGGTTTTGGAATAGTAG